>NC_050451.1:45400963-45635570 GCF_903995425.1 Onychomys torridus
GGTTTAGCTGCTTTTGGTGGCCGTCCCCCCCCCCCCCCCAGCTCCAGAGCTCTGCCACAGTGGTGCCCTGCAGTCTGCAAGAGCCCAGGATGGGGCCAAGCCCAGCCTCTCAAATCAGGTAAGGTGCCTGGGGGAATCCTTAACTGCTAAGTACAGCACTCTGCCAGTTCTGTGGTAGGAAGGATGCTCCCAGGAGTGCCCTGGGCTTGGTGTTCTGTCTGCCTTTTTCTGACCCAGACCCCCAGGAACATGAGGCAGCAGGTGGCTTTGGAGACTGAGTCTCACAAGGCTGGCTTTGGCCACTTCTCTGCCTGTGTCTCACTGATGGAGAGTGTAGGGTTAAAACATTTAGCTATCTGGGATTTTTTGAGAGGCTGAGCATGGCAGCTATTGAGGACAAGGGGTTTAGGTACAGGCCCCCAGAACTGCCCTTCCAGCCTTCCTGCTCAGAAGCAACCCACAGTGAGGAGGCAGCATCATATCAGCAGGGTTGATTGTGAGTAGAGTTGGTGGCTAAGCAGTGTCATTAGTTGGTACCCCTCAAAATCACATTCCTGATGGGTCAGTGCTTGCCACAAAACCTGATGACGCAACTTAGTTCCTTAGGCCCACAAGGTAGAGGAGAGAACCAGTGCCTGCAAGCTATCCTCTGACTGCCACATACTCATGGGGTATGGTTTACATGCCACCACCACCCCCATGATTCCCCACATAAAAAAGAAATAAGTGTAAAACCACATTTTTCATATGTTCAATTTTCACTAAATAGGCTGCTGATCTGGATTGGTGGATGTGGAACAGGAGACTGGGAAGGGTAAGTTCAGCTTCTGTCTGGTGGTCCTTAGGGAGTTTGCTCAGGTTTCCAGTCCACTTGACAAAGGCCCAGGACCTGTCCCCTCCCTCCCCTCCCCTTTCCCCTGGAAGATAGAACCTGGACACCATTTGTGTTAGGCAGCACTGAGGTCTCCGCTTTCTGCTCTGAGGACTAGCAAAAGGATTCCTTCTCTCCCAACTCATGCGGGGGGGGGGGGGGGGGGTGTGTGTGTTTGGTGAAGCCAGGCCATAGCTCTGTGGGGGTGCTGCAGCAGGGACCATACCTGGCAGCAGCTTCAAGGCAAATGCTGTAGCTGTTGCTAAAACAGGAGCTTGAGTTATCAGCTCACAGGATTCCCTAGCTGAACCTTTGCAAGAGCAACCCTGCTCTTTATTCTAAACCTGAAGTTTTCAATAATTTGAAGTGTATTTGCTGCTGTCTCCTGAGCCCTCTGGATCAACTCAAGCTGGCTCCCTGGGTTAATCTGCTACAAGTCGAGTCATGAAGCAGAGGTTTAGCAGCATCATGCCCTCATGCTGGTGCCTGTGAGTGTCTGCCACGAATTCCTTAGCACTATTGCCCACATCCCCGTGTGGAAGGAAGGAAAATCTTTTGTTTTGGCCACAATGGATTTCCTCTGAGTGATGTTATCAGAAGGTGACAGGGAAGAAAAGAGAAGTAGTTTTATGTGGTACATTCTAGAAACCCTCAAAACCGAGGTAAATTTTACTCAGTCATTTCTACAGAAAACCAAAACTTCTGAGATCAGAGGTGATTATTTAAAATCTCCATCTTCCTGTTTCTTCTTTCCCTGGAGTCTGATGATGTGGCCTAGAACCTTCTCTGCCCTGTTGAATGAAATGTCTGAGACCATCATGTGGCCAAGCTTTCAATGAAACACAACAAAAGAGCTGCAGCCAGATACAGTCACGGTGTCATGAAAGGCTGATGGAGACAAATTTTGGTGAACTGCAGTATGTCAGGGATGTGAGGCAAAAAGGAGATTACAGAAGTTGGTGACAAAGAGAGCAGGAATTTAGGTTTCAAGCAATGGCTCCTGTACAATTCTCATCCAGATTATCAGTAAAATGTTCTACTTTAGATTTAAGTTTTCTGAGTCAGTATTTTGTTAATTTTTTAATTAATTAGTTAATTAAATCATGAATTTTTCAGGTAAATGAATGGAACTGGAAAAAAATTATCTTGCATGAGCTATCCCAGACACAGAAAGACAACTATGGCAAGTATTTACTTATATGTGGCTATTAGCTGTGAAGTAAAAGAATCAACAAGTATTGAATAGGTATGGAAAAAGTAGACAAGAAAAAGCATTTTTTTCTTGTATTCCCTCATCACCCTCTCTCTACTCCCCCTCCTCACTTGATCCTCCCATTTCACCCCCCAATCCATCCATAACTATCTATTCTATTTCCCTTTCCTAGGGAGAGCTGCTCTGCCCCAGTCCCTTAGTCTATACCTAACCTCTGTGGTTCTATGGATTGTAGCTTGCTTATCATTGACTTCACAGCTAATGTCCACATATAAATGAATATATACTATAGTTGTCTTTCTGGATCTGGGTTACCTCACTCATGGTGAGTTATTTTGTTCCTAGTTCCATCCATTTACCTGCAAATTTCATTTTTTTAATGGTTGAATAATACTCCATTATGTAAGTGTATTTTCTTTATCTGTTCTTTCGTTGAGGGACGTTTAACTTGTTTCTAATTTCTGACTATTGTGACTAGCACAACAATTTTAACATGGTTGAGCAAATATCTCTGTGGTAAGATGAATAGTTCTTTGTGTATATGCCCAAGAGTGATATGGCTAGATCTTGAGATAGGTTGATTCCCATCTTCTTGAGGAACTGTCATACTGATTTCCATGGTGACTGTATAAGTTTGCACTTCCAACAACAGTGAAGGAATGTTCCCCTTACTCCACATCCTCTCCAACATGAGCTGTTACTTGTTTTATTGATCTTAGCCATTTTGACAGGTGTAAGATGGAATCTCAAAGTAGATTTGAGTTGCATTTCCCTGATGGCTAAGGATGTCAAACACTTCTTTAAATGTTCCTCAGTCATTTGAGTTTCCTCTTTAGATAATTCTCTTGCTTAGATATGTATTCCATTTTAATTAGGTTGTTTTCTTGACATCCCTTTTTTTAGTCCTTTATGTATTTTATGCTTTTCAGTTTCATGAGGTTCTATTTGTTAATTATTGATCTTAGTGCCTGTGCTAATGATATTCTGTTCAGAAAGTCTTTTCCTGTGCCAATGAGTTTAAGGTTATTCCCTACTTTCTCTTCTATCACGTTTAGTGTATCTGGTTTTATTTTGAGGTCTTTGATCACACTTGGAGCTGAGTTTTGTGCTGGGTGATAAGTATGGATCCATTTGGAATCTTCTCCATGCAGCCGTCCAGTTTGCCTAGCACCATTTGTTGAAGATGCTGTTTCTTTTCCAGTGTGTATTTCTGACTTTATCAAAAATCAAGTTTCCCAGTTTCCTTGATTTCTTCCTCAGTCCATTTGTTATTTGTATGTAAGAGGGCTACTGATTCTTGTGTGTTAATTTTGTGTCCTGCTTCTTTGCTGAAAGTGTTTATGAGTTGAAGGAGTTTTCCAGTAGAATTTTTAGGGTCAGTTATGTATGCTATCATATCATCAACAAATACTTTGACTTCTTCATTTCTAGTTCACATACCCTTGATCTTTAGTTGTCTTGTTGCTCTAGGTAAGACTTCAAGTACTATTCAATAGGTATGGAAAAAGAAGACAACATTGTTTTGTTCCTGATTTTAGCAGAATTTCTTTGAGTTTCTCTCCATTTAAGTTGATGTTGACTGTGAGATTGCTGTAAATTGCCTTTATTATATTGAAGTATGTCTCTTTAACCCTAATCTCTTCATGACTTTTATCATGAAAGGATGTTGGATTTTGTCAAAGGCCTTTTCTGCATCTAATGAGACAGTCGTGGTTTTCATATATTTCAGTTTGTTTATATGATAGATTACATTTGTTGATTTACATATGTCAAAACATATGTTACATATTTACATCCTTGCATCTCTAGGACGAAGTCCACTTGATCATGGTGGATGATCTTTTTGATGTGCTGTTAGCTTTGGTTTGCAGGCATTTTATTGACAATTTTTGCATTTATGTTCAACAGGGAATTTGGGCTATAATTCTATTTCTTTGTTGGGTCTTTATGTGATTTGGCTATCAGGGTAACTGTGCCTAATATAATGAACTGAGCAATGTTCCTTCTTTTTATATTTTGTGGAATAATTTGAGGAGTATTGGCATTAACTTTTCTTTAAAAGTCTGGCAGAATTTTCACTAAAACCATCTGGCCCTGGGCTCTTTTTGTTGGGGGTGGTTGACTTTTAATGACTGCTTCTATTTAATTGAGGGTTAGAGGTATGTTCAAATTGCTTACTTGATCTTGATTTAACTATGGTAAGTTGTATGTATTGAGAAAATTATCCATCTCTTAAAGATTTTCCAACATGGTGGAGTATAGGTTTTGAAAGTATGTCCTTACAATTCTGTGGATTTCCTATTTATCTGTTGTTATGTCTCTCTTTTCATGTTTAATTTTGTTAATTTGGATATTCTCTCTTTTCCTTTTAGATAATTTAGATAGGGGTTTGTCAATCTTACTGGTTTTCTCAGAGAATGAACTGTTTTCTTCATTGATTTTTTTTTTTGTATCGTTGTGTTTCTATTTTATTGATTTCAGACCTCAGTCTGATTATTTCTTTCTGTCTACCCCTTTTGGGCATGATTTCTCCTCCTCCTCTTGGTCTCTTAGGTGTGCTGTTAAGTTGCTCATATGAGATCTCACTTTTTAAAAAAAATGTAGATGCTTAGTATTACAAACTTGCCACCTTCATTGTATTCCATAAAATTGGGTATATTGTGTATTCATTTTCATTAAATTCTAGAAGGTCTTTAATTTCTTTCTTAATTTTTGTCTTGACCCATTTCTCATCTAGTAGTGAATTCTGTTTCCATGAGTTTGTCTGTTTTTTGCTGTTGTTGACATCCAGCTTTATTCTGTGGCAGTCAGATAGGAGGGAGGGAGTTATTTCAATTTTCTTATATATGTTGAGACTTGCTTTGTGTCTGAGTATGTGGTCAATTTTGGAGAAAGTTCCATGAGGTTCTGAGAAGAAGGTATATTCTTTTGTGTTTGGATGAAATGCTCTGTAGATGTCTGTTAGGTCCATTTGGTTTATATCATCAGTCAGCATTTCTCTGTTTAGGTTTTTTGTTTGGGTGACCTGTCTATTGGTGAGAGTGGGGTATGGAAGTTTCCCACTATAGTGTGTGCAGCTCAGTATGTGATTTAAGCTGTATTAGTGTGTGTGGTCTTTTTTTCTGTCCCTGTCTTTCTGTGTGTGTGTGTGTGTGTGTGTGTGTGTGTGTGTGTGTGTGTGTGCTAGGTGGGTGGGTAGGGGGTTGCAGCAGGTAGTTTGCCACAGAGCTGGACAAAAGACTGACAGATTTTGGAGGAGCAGAGAGAGAAGTGAAGATCTGAGGTTAGCCTACCTGCTTCTTTGGCTAAAGTCAAGGAGAAGCATTATTCAGCAAATATATCTGAAAGTTTTCTCTTACGATGTTACTGACTCCATGTGGTCCTTGTCCACACCTTCATATTATTTGTGTATAAATACAATCATTTTATAGTCTGTCTTGTTCTTGATATAACATTAATAGTTCATGTAATTCCTTTAAGGCATTTTAATAAATATTCTGCAGTTAATTTACTGTGAGTCCTTTATTATTTTTTTAGTCATTTCTGTTCCTATCTTTGTTATTACTAATATTCATTTGCTATTTATTAAGAGTAAAATAAATAAAATGCCAATAAAATACAGACATGAGGCAGTCTATGTAGCAGATAAAGATCTATCAAAAAGCCAACCCTAAAACAAAAATGATTTTTTTGATCTTCTCTTTGGGAATGAGAAAAGCAATATCCTTTTTCTATTCACATCCATTCATATTATTATGGGATACCTGGCTTCCATCCTCCGGAGCTTGTCCTTCACCAGGAAAGGCTCCTATCACATTGGGTATCAGGAGAGATGTATCAGAAGCTAAACTCTGAGGAAGGTGAAGAGGTGGAGCTGATTACAAAGATGGGGGCCTGGAAGAAGGTGAGATCTGAGAAGGAGCATATTTAGAGAGAAGAATGAAGGGCAAGATCTGGGAGAATGGCCCTCAGTATAGCACTGGGGAGACGGTGGGGGAGCATTTGGAGGAAGCAAGAGGTTGATGTCAGAGGCCCTGGGCCAACATAAACATGGAGTTAAAAATGCTGACCAGAAGCTTGAGAAGCAATGCTGCTCCTGAGAAATGGGCTGGTGGAAGGAAGAGATGAGCTCTGTGTTTCTTTTTTGAGCCTGTCCTGAAAGCTGTGCTCAGTCACCAGTGGGTGGCTCATTCTGACTCTTGTCTATTCCAGAAGAATCTTCGACAGTGGGAACCAGGCAGGCTACTTCACGTTGGCCGCTCTCCAGCCCGCTCTGTCCCACATCCCTGCCACCAGCCAGTCCAAAATGCCACTCCTTCCCCACAGGACTGAGCCCAGTCACACAGTTAGAGAGATCAAGAGTGGCCATTGGATTATAAACAAGAATTGAAAAAGGACTGTTCACAGACTGAATCCTGCCATCACACATGCTGGGTGATGCTGTGTGGGTACTGCCACACTCATTGGCCTAGTGTCTATGATCACTTCCTGTGGCAGAGGCAGAACGGAATAGTTGCATAAGAAACTGTTTGGCTCTCGTGTCTAAGGTACCCACCGTAGAGGAAAGGCCTGTGAAGCCCTGGATTCCAGGCAGCGGGGACAGCCATGCACTTATTGTGACTACATGGCTCTTCCTTTCAATCTGGGCTAATTGTGATGCCTTTTCAAAAGCACCAGGAACATGTTTTTGGAAGTCAGACTTTTCCATCAAGCGGCGTTGGCTGGCCTCCAGCTCCTTTCTATTTGTGTGAGGGTGGAGTTGGATGGGCACAGGGTATGACAATCCTCAGACCTCGCTTTTGTTTCTACTCAATCCCTGGTCCTTTGAAGCAGCACAATGGAAGTGCTTCGGTCAGCAGGGTCAAGCAGGATAACCAGAGAGGAATGTGAAAATGAGATTATGGGCTGTGATTAGAGGCTGGGACGTGTGCTGAATGTCTTTCACCACGTGGTCTGAACTAAGGCCACCATTTGTCATAAAACAAACTGTCCGGTGCTCAGGGGTGAAGAACAGATGAGAACTGCACTTTAGCATGTTTTGTGTGAGTAAACAAAGCGCCATTGTTTTGGAAAACAGAAGCAAAGCTTACAAACAGTGAGAGGATTCCCACATTTCTATATTTTCCTGCTTCTAACGGGTGTGGGCGCTTTGGGAGGCTCTTTTAGTAGTCTATATGTGGCTGGGGCTTTCGTTTATTGGATAGGCACATTCACATAAGTTGGGAACCGTGGCTATCCTCAGGGGCTGAGGTGCAGGACAGTATCCCTGAAAAGCAGTTTGGTAATGTGCATCTTAGACGTCATCTCCCTGACTTCAGCAACCCACTCCTAGGCATTGTCCTGAAGAAATAATCAGTGGGGACTGGGGAGATAGCTCAGCAAATGTTAGGATAGGAGTTTGGATCCCAGAAAACCATGTGAATGTCTGGTGGGCATGGTGGATCACCTGTAACTCCTGCTTTTGAAGGTGGAGATGACCAGAGTAAGGTGTCCAGCAAGACTGGTCATGGCTGTGAGCTCTGGGTTTGATTGACAGATCCTGACTCCAGGAAAAAAGAGGAAGTGCAGTTGAAGCTGACTCCCTACATCACCTTTAAGCCTATACAAGTGCATGCACTCTCCCCACATGTGCAAAAACATGTGCACATACATATGCACATCACACACATGGGAAATGGAGAGAAAAAAGAGAAAGGATGTCTGTACAAAATCGGCTTCTGATTAAACTGATTGTCATACAATGAAAAGGTGGAATTTATTTATTTTATTGTTGCTAGGTTTTGAGACAGGCCCTCACGCTGTAGTCTAGGCTATCTTCAATCTGCTCTGTAGCCCAGGCTGGCCAGATCTTACTGATCCTGCTTCAGTTTGAGAAGTGGCAGGATTATAGGTGTGAGTGTATACCTGATGTAAGTAATTTCCCCAGGGAGATGGGGAGAGTACACACCTTTCATCTGGGCCACACTTTCTTTGGCCACTGTCTCCTTGCCCTCACACTACAAGCACATTCCTTCACTGGCATATACAGAAGACCAGCTGAGACACCCAGCCTCATGGGACCGAGCAACTACTAGATTCTTGGATTCACAGCTAACTGTTGGATTAGTTGGACTGCAGCCTGTGGATTTTATAAATTTGAAGAAAATGTACTAACTTTAGAGAATGTTTATGATATAATAACGAATGACCCAGATTCTGTGTGAATATACAGGTAAAAGATAACACAAGCCGGGCAGCCACGGTGGCGCACACCTTTAATCCCAGCACTCGGAGGCAGAGGCAGACAGATCTCTGTGAGTTCGAGGTCAGCCTGGTCTATAGAGAGAGTTCCAGGCCAGCCAGGCCAGAGCTACACAGAAAAATCCTGTCTTCAAAAACCAAAAAATAACAACAACAACAACAACAACAACAACCAGAAACGGTAAGCAGAGCTGAACTGTGAATACTAAGATAAAAATTTCCTTCATAGCTCCTTCAATGCCCTTATGTTTATACTTCCTTTGCAATAAGCCTTGAGGGGGTGTTTCCTTGAGGTCAGGGGTGACTTGGAATTCACTGGGTTTTGAATCCTTAAATGGGATCCTTCATTAGACTTGACAGTTTTCTGTCTCTTCTCACATATTGTTCCTGCTTCCACCTGCCTCCTTCCCCTCTAGCATGTTCTTTTTCTTGTGGTTTGTTTTGTTTTTCCTGACAGGGTTTCTCTGTGTAGCCCTGGCTGTCCTGGAGCTCACTTGGTAGACCAGGTTAGCCTCAAATTCAGAGATCTGCCTGCCTCGGCCTCCTGAGTGCCGGGATTAAAGGCAAGCACCACCACCAATTTGCTAGCTTGTTGATTTAAAACAAGACTTTCTGTACCTGAACTTCTTTCTCATATTGTCAAGAGGAGAAGAAATTCCTGGGCAAGAGAATTGATCTCTGGCCTGGATGGAGACTACCATTCCAGTTGGATGGTTCACTCACTTGCCCAGGGACCTTCCACAAGGAAGGCAGGCTCACCTGAAGTCTAGCTAAAGAGATAGGAAAAATTATTAGCTTTTCAGTGAGATACTTATTCCTTCCGGAATCCCCACCCTGAGGGAGGTAGCTTATCGGTTACAGCCATCCATATGGCATGAAAGTCTGCTTGCCTTAAATTTCTCCTTTCTGTCTCTTTTCTTAAAAGGTTTATTTATTATGTACAGAAGAGGGAGTCAGATCTCATTACAGGTGGTTGTGAGCTACCATGTGGGTGCTGGGAATTGAACTCAGGACCTCTGGAAGAGCAGTCGGTGCTCTTAACCTCTGAGCCATCTCTCCAGCCCCTCTGTCTCTTTTCGAAGCATGCTCTTCCTAACATTTTCTGATTCCCCCACATTTTACGCTTCCTTATTCTTTCTCACCCCCACCCCCAACTCCCTCATGTGGCTGCTTGTTGGCAGGTGTCTGAATGGCCAAGCTTATAAAGCATGGCCTTTCCTCCTCTCCATCATCCTGGGCAATTGATGAGGTTAGCAAACCATGTCCTCTGCAGTTTTTTTCTTTTTCATTAATAAAATCGTCCTTGAGCTTTCAGTCCATTGACAAATTTCTTCATCAGAAAGACTCAAAACACCTAGAGGAGACCCTGATTTTACCTATATACCTTCTGGTTCTTCCTAGTTCCTGATTCTTTCAGGACAATTTCTCCAGCTTTTTTTTTTTTTTTAATAAGTTCTTATTAGGTCATGGTGACAGCTTGACAATTTGAAATTAATTAAAAAAAAAAACAAAAAAAAAACCCCACCCAAATGGAGGGCATACCTGTGAGGGACTACTGCTTAATTTGAAGTGGGAAGACCTAATTCTAATCCAGATCTTTGAGGTAGGAAGACAACACATCTTTAATGGAGAACAACAGCTAGGAGATACATCTTTAATCCAGATCTCATTTGGGTTAAACCCTGCCACTGGAAGCACATGGAAGAAAGAAGTATTTGCTCTTTGCCTGGTCTCACCAGAGTGGCAAGTTCATTCTCTCATGGGCATTAGAGCCTACTTGTTTGGAATTCCAGTGCATACAGACTGACAGGTGACACATCCAGACTCAGGCAATAAATACTACTAGAGCTAACCTACACAGGCAGACTTGTAGGATTAGCTGGACCACAGCCTCTAAATGTTCTCAAACTCCCTATATCAATGTACACATACATATACAAATACACACATACATATACATACACACAAAAACAGCACACACACACAAACACAATACATATAGATTCATTTTGTGGTTCTGTTACTCTAGACAATTCTGACTAATACAAAACACATAGCTATATCTAGTTATCAAAAGAGTATCAAGGCTTGTTAGGAGGGTCTGGGATTCAGCATCAGAAAGGTCAGAGCTTTAGTGAGACTCTGGTTACTTAGAAACAATCTCCTGATAATGGGGATCACATCTCAACTCCTTCACATTTAACTTTGCATACCTGAGGACCTGTAAATTGCCAGAGATCCCAAACCACTGAGGGCAGGCATATCAGGAGTTCAAGGGCATCCTATTCTATTGAAGGAGTTGTAGGCCCATCCCCAGGGTACCTGGCAACCCTGTCTCCAAAGTAGAAGGAAGGAAACAGATGCATGTATCTGTAGCATGAATCTTGCTAGTTCCTCAAGTGATCCTGTTTCCTCAGACTGGAAGGCTCTGAGTCCTCATCCAGAATGGGTCTCAGCTGAACTGTGCTGCTCAAAACCTAAAAGCAAAACCAGCCAAACGCTTTTTAGTTTCTGGTCTTCACGCCTTATATATCTTTCTACTTTCTGCCATCACTCCCTGGGATTAAAGGCTCACTTCTTGGGATTAAAGTTGGATGTCACCATGCCTGACTATTTCCAATGTGGCCTTGAACTCACAGAGATCCAGGCAGATTTCTGCCTCTGGAGTGCTAGGATTAAAGGTGTGAGTGCCAGAGAGGCAGTGGTGGAGCACGCCTTTAATCCCAGCACCCCAGCACTTGGCTAGCAGAGTCAGGCTAGCCCGGTCTACAAAGCCAGTTCCAGGAAAGGCACAAAGCTACACAGAAAATCCTGTCTCGAAAAACAAAAACAAACAAACAAAAATTAGGGCTGGAGAGATAACTCAGAGGTTAAGAGCACTGACTGCTCTTCCAGAGGTCCTGAGTTCAATTCCCAGCAACCACAGCCATCTGTAATGAGACCTGGTGCCCTCTTCTGGCCTGCAGTCATACATGCTGTATATATAATAAATAAATAAATCTTTTTAAAAAAGGTGTGAGTTCCACCATTTTCTGGCCTCTATGTCTGTCCAGTGGCTGTTCCGTTCTCTGACCCCAGATAAATTTATTAGGGTGCACGATATTTTGGAGAACACAATATCACTACATTTTCCCTTTTTTGTCTAAAATTAAAAAAGCTTATAACTAATACAAGAAAAACAATCCAATAAGTATATACAATATATACAGTCAAGAATTATATTAACAATGTCTAGTCCATTAACATTTGACAGATTCAGACAAAAAAATTTTCATTACTTTTCCTATGTAAAACAAGTAGTTTTAAAAGTATTTTTCTTTTCATAATAGATTCAGTAATCTACCTTTTATTATTTTTATATCTTCCCCCTTTTCTTTTTAGAGTAGATTCAATCATCTACCCATTTATCCTATTATTTCTTCATCTTTTTTCTCAGAGTAGATTCATTGGTCTACCTCATATCTATATTCTCTTTTTTCTTTTTTTTTTAAACAAAAACTCTGAATCTAATATCTCTCTCTCTCTCTCTCTCTCTCTCTCTCTCTCTCTCTCTCTCTCTCTCTTTTCCCCGAGACAGGGTTTCTCTCTGTAGCTTTGTTCCTTTCCTGGATCTCGCTTTGAATCTAATCTCCTTGTTGAGCTTTTTTCCTGACCATTAACAATTAGCAACTTGTAACCAACTGTCATAAACAATGACAATATCCAAAACTCATTAAATGACCAAAAAACTCCCATCCCACATCTTGGGAATATAGGCATCATTTTCTTGAAATTACTTCCCGCTTTCTGGGGGTGAAGAAATCTTTAGGGAATCCTGAAAAGAAAAATTAGGGGTTAATTATCAAGTCCTGTATCATTTTTCCAGTTGCTGCATAATGAGAAAATGCAGGGCTTGTTTCAAGTCCTTGTTAAAGTAGTCTGTCAGGCTGGATCATCTCAGCTAGCCATCTCAAATTGTCCTGAGCAGTTTGTAGTCCAAAGCAGATCTTTCCCTGGTGTTAATCAGCTTAATGGCTTTACCATAGTCCATGTGCCATGTGGAATCATCATTGTGGAGTCCTGTCATCCTTTCGAAGATTTCAAATTTGCTGTTAGGTGTGGCCATGGTTCCCTGCAGACTTTTTTTTTTTTTTTTTTTGCCTCCCCTGTGTTTTGGAGGAATCATGGTCTGATAAATGTCTGTGTCTTGGAACCATGAACGTTCTTACTTGAAGAGAATATCTTCACAGCAATTTCTCCCCACCATTTGTCTTGCCAAACTTTTCCAAACTGACTTTTCCGATGCTTTCTTGTAACACGATGGTTCTGGAAATTTTTCTCTGAACAAGCAGTAGTAAACCCTTTGTCCCAGCATCACCGCAGTCACCAACATGATGAGAAGCAGCCTGCAACTCAGAGCAGCAGCTGCTGACTCCATGGTCCCTCTGCCACCATTTGTAGCTAGTCCCTAGCCAGCCTTAGCTTCTCCTTAGCAAGCCTCCCAAGCTGGCCTCAAACTCGGGATCCTCCTGCCTCTGCCTCCTTCAGTACATCCAACGACTGTACTTCACCTCAACCTGCTGAGGGTAGCTCAGGTCTGAGCAGGGTCCCAAAAGGTCACAGGCAAGCAGATTTTGGTGAATTTGTACTACGAACATTGGGCACATAAATCTTGCTAGTTCCTCAGGTGATTCTGTTTCCTCAGGCTAGAAGGCTCTGAGTCCTCATCCAGAATGGGTCTCAGCTGAACTGTGCTGCTCAAAGCCTAAAAGCTTAACCAGCCAAACACTTCTAGTTTCTGGTCTTCACGCCTTATATATCTTTCTACTTTCTGCCATCACTCCCTGGGATTAAAGGCTCACTTCTTGGGATTAAAGTTGGATGTCACCATGGCTGACTATTTCCAATATGGTCTTGAACTCACAAAGATTCGGGCAGATATCTGCCCCTGGAGTGCTAGGATTAAAGGTATGAGTGCCACCATTTACTGGCCTCTATGTCTGTCTACTGGCTGTTCCATTTTCTAATCCAAATAAATTTATTAGGGTGCAAAATATTTTGGAGAACACAATATCACCACATGTATCCTTCACAAGGAACCCTGCCAGGTGACTTCTTCTTGTCCTGGCGAAGAAAGTCCTTATTAAAGTCTCATTCTCTACTCCAGCTCTGCTGGTGTACATGAGCCCTCTATTGGGTCATGATATGTATTTGTGGATAATTCCAGCAATGGGGAAATCAAGGGAGGAAGGGCAGATGATCATGTTCATCCTGGAGAAGAATGTGGGCTACATTATAGCCTGGCATACATGAGATACTGTCTCAAGAACCTGAAACTCACAAAACCCATCAAGCATCAGAAGGAGGTTTTCCCTATGCCTGAGTATTAATGTTGTGCATCCCGGTTGCATATAACTGTGCTGTTGTCCCTCAGTGCCCTTTGGTTTAAAGTGAACACAGCAGGGAAACCTTCTGTCCCACAGCACAGAGCAGTGTTCCTCAACCCCCTGATGCTGTCATCTGAAATAGAGTTCCTCATGTTGTGGTGTGCACTCAATTATTAGATTATTTCAGTTGCTACTTTGGAGGAGCTATTTCCTGCTGTTTTCAACCATAATGTCAACATCTGTGTTTGCGGATAATCTTAGGCCATTCCTGGGCTGGGACCATTCTATCTCTAGAGGGGTCCTGACCCACAGTTTGAGAACCACTGGGGTGGATAAGCAAGTGTGTGCCTCTGAAGGAGAGAGAAACATCCATGCCTCAGGTGTTGAGGCTGTGGCAGTAGTGAGCTGAACTGAGAGACAGAAGGGTTAGAAGCCTGGCTCAGCATTGGCATCTCCAGTGTGGCCTCCTTCCTAGAAGGCCCGGCTGATCCACACTGCTCCTGTCTTTCCCACAGTCCGAGCTTTCCTGCTCTCCCCTGTTCTCCTGCACTGCTTCCTTTCTGTCTTGTTGCCTGCTGGTGAAGAAGTTGCCAGGCTGCACATTCCAATATTTGGATGAGCTGCAGTTTTAGAGATGATCCCCAGTTACCAAGTAACAGATCCAAAAATTCTGTAAATCTCAGGTTTTCTATGAAAGTTTACCTGAGATGCAGGTGGGGTGTGGAGCTTGATTCTGCCTCAACTTGATAATCCAGAATTTGTTAAAGTATGGTCCAGCCCTTTACCCACTCTGAGGAGGGGATACCGGAAGCTGGTGTGTGTGTGTGTGTGTGTGTGTGTGTGTCTCTGTGTGTGTCTGTGTGTGTCTGTGTGTTTGAGGAGGTGTAAGGGGATAAGAGAAACATTGGTTGTTATGTAAAATGAAAGCAAAAATATTTACAAAGTATTTATTTATTATGGATACAGTGTTCTGTTTGCATGCATGTCTATAGCCCAGAACAGTGTGCTAGAACTTATTATGGGTGGTTGTAAGCTCTCTGGTGGTTGATGGGAATTGAACTCAGGACCTCTGGTAGAACAACCAGTATTCTTAACAGCTGAGTGAGTACCTCTCCAGTCGGTAATTCTGCCCTTTATTTTGATGTTTGTTTTTCGTTTGTTTGTTTGCTTCCTCTTTTAGAATTTCCCGCCAGTGTCTCTCTGTAGGTTTGAAGCCTGTCCTTGGGGGTAACTTAGTAGACCAGGCAGGCTTGCAACTAACAGAGATCAGTCTGTTTATGCGTCCCAAGTGGTGAGCCGAAAGGCCTGTGCCACCACTGCTTTTGAAAAACAGGCTTTTAAATTAAAAAAGAAAGCAAGACAAGTAGGAATGAAGGAAGAAAGGAATGAAGGAAGGAAGGAAGGAAGGAAGGAAGGAAGGAAGGAAGGAAGGAAGGAAGGAAGGAGGGATGAAAGTTTACATGAAATTTTCGAACTGTGGTAGAGTATGACATTGACCAAACAAGGTGGCCTTCATCTTTAATGCCAGCACTCAGGATGGGGATCCAGAGGTGGGCTGATCAGTGAGATGTCCTGAAGGACTAAGTCTAAATTTTAGTGAGTTCCAGGAAGGCCAGGACTATAGAAACAAACAAACAAAAACCAACAAACAATCCAACATGAGACAACAACAACAACAACAAAAACAACAGCAAACTAATGTCACAAAACCCAAATCGAAGTGAGGTGTATTGTTTTTACTGTGTTTCTATGGTAATTTGAAATTGAGTCTGAGTTGGAGAAATCTGGGCCACCCTCCTGTCTCAGCCTCCAGAGATGGGATTCAATCTTGGTGTTATCTACTGCTGACCCAGCCCATGATCCAGACAGGGTGGGCCAGATTCAATCACAACCAGAGCTTTATAAAGGGTGGGATCTCTACCTGGTTCTCAGACTTCCAGAATTGCAGGGAGGTGAGCAGAGCTCCTGGTCCGCACTCCAGTCTCTGTAGGACCTGCCAACACACAGAGAATTCCAGTTCCGTGACACTGTGGAGCCAGAGAGATCTCAGGAGGGAAAAGGTATGTGAGACAGGGAATGGATTCTGTGTTTTCTGGAGAAAACTGGAGGCTGGCTGGGACATTTGTCCCTCAGTCCATCTCAGAAGGTAGACATTGTGCCTGTGGGACAGTTCTCCAATACATGATTATCGAATCATCTGGTACTCAAGACAAGACCCATGGAAAGTGTTGGTAATGTGTTCATTGGACAGACCTGGACAGTAGGCAAAAGTATAGTTTACTACCTTGAATGTGAAGTTTGCTGAGGCAGATTCTGCTTTATCCAAGACTAGCCCGCAATCCACTGTGTGCATGGGAAGGACCCTGAACTAGTCCACGCACCTCTTAGAAGAGAACTGGTATTATTTCCACCAGACAAACAACCACATCCTATGCAGGAGATGAAAAGCATTGGGTCTTACAGTTGGTCTGATATTTTTACGTTCTTTGCAGCACAACTGGGTTGCATCAGGGGAGTTGCAGATTGGCTTTGACTAGGAGGGTATCAGAGAGGAGTTTGGAGAGAATGGGTGAGAGCTGGAGAGAGTGGGTGAGGTCTTGAGGTGATATATTGTAAACCCCAATGAAGCGTATCTGGGGATCAGAGAACAAAGCAGGACGCTAGATTAGACAAACAGGCCAGACGTTATAGCACACCACCCTTAATCCTATCACTGGAGATGCACAGAACCCTCTGATCTCATCTGGGTCTCTGACTTCAAGGCCACTCTTGGAAGAGAGCCTTTAATCCTAACACTTGAGACCTCTCGCCTTTGCTTGGGAAGCACACACACTTTTAATCTGAGGTCATGATGTCAGGGCAGAGAAAGGTATATAAAACCTAAGTACTTAGAAACTCACACTCTTAATGCTGAGGTTTTCCTAGAGGTGAGAACAATGGCTGGCTCTTCTGTTTCCTTGATCCTTCAGATTAGCCCCAATGTCTGGCCCTGGTTTTGTTTTTTACTAGTAAGACCTTTTAGCAATTGGTGTTACACCGTCATCTCCCAGGACAGGTCTTTCTGTGTCTCATCTGTCCCTTCTACAGGGGCACCTCTGATACTCACTGGGGGCTTTCCCTGGTCGGCTTGACAACCAAGCTTTCCATTAGGTGAGAAGGACCAGCATCTGTAGATGAGGAATGAAGGGTCCATGGTTTGCTAAAGCTGCAAGAGGCTGGTTCCTTAATCCACACACAGCTAAGAGACAGAGATTGCTGTTGCATGAGAAATGTGTTGATTACTTATTTATTCATGTCTGGACAGAGAAAAGCAAAGCAAGTCAAAAGTTTGAGAGACATGCAGCAGGGCGGAAGGGAGAAGAGTGGGCAGCAGGAAGACCGAGGAAGACCCTCAGGTAATCAGAGAGAAGTGTGTGCTAAACCGAAAACCTTTCACTGCTTTTCTGGTTGTGGGATTCCCGGGTTGATGTCAGACCCCAGGTGTGAGCAGCTGTGGTGGGAATGGAGAGGTACTCAGTGGTTTCAGATCTCTCAGCTTCGCAGGGTAGATAGAGACAGAGGTTCAGGGGGCTGTGATAAGCTCCCTGGAGTGTGGGAGGTGTAGTTATGAATGCAGGTGGGCATAGCGTTCCCAGAACCCACATGTCCTGTGAGAGGCCCTTCTACTCTAAAATGTATTTTATGTTTTTTTCTTAAAGATTTTTTTTTATTTACTATGGGTACAGAAGAGGGCGCCAGATCTCATTACAGAAGGTTTTGCGCCCCCATGTGGGTGCTGGGAATTGAACTCAGGAGCTCTGGCTGGCAGGCAGTGCTCTTAACCTCTAAGCCATCTCTCAGCCCCCCAAAATGTTTTTTTTTTTCCAAAACTGAAGACAGCTAAGCTCTCCCAGTGAGTGTACTCCTTGTAATTACCGGCGGCGTGGATACCCAATCCTTGGCCGGCAAGCCAGTGTTGGTAATCCCCTGATTCGTGAAGGAGGGCACTGTGGCTGAGCACTGTGCAGGAAGTCTCTAGGGAAGCACGGATGTGCACGTGCATGCTGGGCAATGTTCTGATTCTCCCCCTCGGTCCTCTGCAGGTCCTTCCCATAGGACATGGGATGACTACGAAATAAGTATCTTTTTACTGGAGTGGGAAGTCGTGGAACAGGAAGTGGGCCACAGAGGGAGAAAAACTTGTAAAAAAGCCAGGGCTATCCAACAGCGACTGTGTCGTCGGGGCCTGAGGAAGACCTGGCAGGAATGTCTGCAAGTGATGCAGAGTCTGCTGAAAATACACTTCATGCTCTGTCAGAAGAGAGCAGGGATCGAACCCCTGTTCACTCCTTACGCCATGGAACTCTATAGGATCCTTGGCCACGGACCAGAGTGCAGCCCCTTGCCAGGTGAGTCCCTATGCGGAGACCTCTGAGGCCCTCCAGCACCAGCTGGCCTTTCTTCCTGGGCACAGAATGTAGGCTAGCCCCATTCCCTCAGGCCTGTGTGGCACAAAGCAGCCATGTCTGGCCTCTCTGTGTGTCTAACTTCCACTCACACCCAAGCAATGGAACTATGACTTGTTCATAGCTGAGTTTTGACCAAGGGGCCAATTAATTACTGAAGGTGATTCAGGGAGAACCAGGACACCATGCCTATGATCTCTCTCTGTCTCTCTGTCTCTCTGTCTCTGTCTCTCTGTCTCTGTCTCTCTCTCTCTCTCTCTCTCTCTCTCTCTCTCTCTCTCTGTCTCTTTCTTTTCCCACAGGACCTCTCTCTGATGGAGGAGCTGGTAACCCCAAACTTCACATGTACTTTCAACCTCCAATTGTGTGGCCGACTCCCATGTTCCAGCCTCGGGATTCTGGCTTCCCTGTTCCTTCTAGAGTGCTCAAGGAGATCCCACAGCCAACGATGTACAGCCGGGCTCCTTGATTCCCTGATGGGAGACTTGGAAAACATTTGATTGAGCCACACCTACTTCCTGCTTTGTTCCTGGAGAAACTAGCCTTCATCAGCCATGGGCAACTTGTTATGAGCACCAAGGCCCTAAGAGAGGACAGTGGGGATTCCTTGAATTTTCTCTAACAACATGGGAATCGTTATGTTTTGTATATGAAGCTTTTTTCTCTGCCTCTTCTGTGAAGAGTAATAGGTGGAATCAAATAAACATTTCAAAAGAAACTCCCGCCTCCTCCTTGTCCTTTCAGTAGAGCCAATAAGTGTGGTGGGGCAGGGGAGGTGGTAGTGATGGCGCTTTACTCCTGGGTGACTGGGACTTGGCCTCTAACCTCTGTCTTCATCAGACTCCTTGTACAGTGTCTCCTCCACTGCCAGGGCAAGCCCTGCTGCCACAGACAGCTCAGCACTGTGTCCATTCGCTATCCCTCCTGTTGTAGCAATCAGGGTTAGTGTTTCAGAGCCTCAGACTCCTCAGATTGCAATGGAAAGCAGTTAGAGCTGGAGTAATGTCTGTGCGGTGCACTGATGGAACATCAAGTCAGAGAACATCAAGGTTTCTCTGATATGAGTTTAAATTTATAAGAAGGCCCAATAGGGGACATTGCCACCTAGTCTAAGTTTAGAAAGCGTTTCTCTTTGAATGAGGGACAGTTACATGGCGTGAGCTGTCATTTTGACCGGGTTAAATGTATAATCCCATTGTCTTTCAAAGTTGGATAGTCACATCACTATTTTCCATCTACACGAGATGGTCATATCACATAGTGTCACTCACTCTAGGGATCATTGTGAGGTGGATCTTGTTAACTTTGGGAATTAGGCGTGACATTAGCTGATATAAAAGGCTGTCCAGTTGGATAGGGATGGACTCATGGGTGTCCTTAACCGTTGTCAACTTGACTACATTCACTAGAACACCAAAGTGGGTGGGCACACTCATGAGGGATTTTTGCATAATCCATTTTGAGGCATGTTCCACTTCTGATCTGGATCTTTGAGGTTGGAAAACAGATGTTTCATTAGGGCAGAGTGTGACTAGGGCAAGGGTTCACAATCCATGGGTCAAGATCACATTGATGGGTGGAACAACCAAGTGTATTACAGGGATCTCCTAAAACACCTCAATTACCGGACTTATACATTAGGATTTGGAACATTAACAATAGTATCATTATGAAGTATCAACAAAATAATTGTATGGATAGATATCACCACAACATGTGGAATTTTATTGAAAGTTCTGAGCATTAGGAAAGTTGAGAACCACTCCATGAGAGGCTACTTCTTTGAGAGTTTGGCTGATCCTGAAGACCAGCTGAGACAGTTCTTGGGAGGGAACTCCAGCCACTGGATCCTTAGACCTTCTGTTCATAGGCAGCCATTGTTGGCTTCGCTGGACCACAGGTCACAATGCATTGTAGTAAATCATCTCAAGACACCCTCACACACCAACAGAGTATGGGAGAGAGACAGAGAGAGTCAGACAAACAGACAGACAGACACACATACACACACACACTCACACACACACACAGACATACACACAGACACACTCACACACACACACACAAACATACACACAGACACACACAGAGACACAGGCACACACAGACACACACACACACACACAGACACACACACACAGACAGACAGAAAGACAGGGACAGAAAAAAAGACTGACTTAAACAAAACACATAGCCACAGTCAGTTGTGAAAAGAGTATTAAGGCTTGCTTAGGAAACCCGGCTGTCTGCACCTAAAACACAGGGCTTCCATGGACCCTGTCTATTCAGGGAGGCTCTTCTGATGTGGGGCTCACGTCTCAACTCCTTCACAGGGGACTTTGCTTACCTGGGGTCCTGTAAATGCCCAGAGATCCCAAACCTCCAAGGGCAGGCATATTAGGATTTCAAGATCATCCTAACTCTACCGAATGAGTTGTAGGCCCATCCCCAGGGTACCTAGCAACCCTGTCTCCAAAGTAGAAGGAAGGAAACAGACACATGTGTCTTTCACACTGTGCCTGCCAGTTGACTTCCCCTTGTCCTGGCGTTGACAGTCCTTATTAAAGTCTCATTCTCTACTCCAGCTCTGCTGGTGTACATGAGCCCTCTATTGGGTCATGATATGTGTTTGTGAATAATGCCCGCAATGGAGAAATCAAGGGAGGAAGGGCAGATGATCATGTTCATCCTGGAGAAGAATGTGGGCTACATTATAGCCTGGGATACATGAGATACAGTCTCAAGAACCTGAAACTCACAAAACCCATCAAGCATCAGAAGGAGGTTTTCCCTACCCCTGAGTATTAATGTTGTCCATCCCGGTTGCATATAACTGTGCTGTTGTCCCTCAGTGCCCGTTGGTTTAAAGTGAACACAGCAGGGAAACCTTCTGTCCCACAGCACAGAGCAGTGTTCCTCAACCCCCTGATGCTGTCATCTGAAATAGAGTTCCTCATGTTGTGGTGTGCACTCAATTATTAGATTATTTCAGTTGCTACTTTGGAGGAGCTATTTCCTGCTGTTTTCAACCATAATGTCAACATCTGTGTTTGCGGATAATCTTAGGCCATTCCTGGGCTGGGACCATTCTATCTCTAGAGGGGTCCTGACCCACAGTTTGAGAACCACTGGGGTGGATAAGCAAGTGTGTGCCTCTGAAGGAGAGAGAAACATCCATGCCTCAGGTGTTGAGGCTGTGGCAGTAGTGAGCTGAACTGAGAGACAGAAGGGTTAGAAGCCTGGCTCAGCATTGGCATCTCCAGTGTGGCCTCCTTCCTAGAAGGCCCGGCTGATCCACACTGCTCCTGTCTTTCCCACAGTCCGAGCTTTCCTGCTCTCCCCTGTTCTCCTGCACTGCTTCCTTTCTGTCTTTTTGCCTGCTGGTGAAGAAGTTGCCAGGCTCCACATTCCAATATTTGGATGAGCTGCAGTTTTAGAGATTATTACCAAGTAACAAATCCAAAAATTTCTGTAAATCTCAGGTTTTCAGTGAAAGTTTACAAGAAATGCAGGTGGGACTGTGGGCTTGATTCTGCCTCAACTCGATAAGCCAGAATTTGTTAAAGTATGGTCCAGCCCTTTACCCACTCTGAGGAGGGAATAAGGGAAGCTGGTGTGTGTGTCTGTGTGTGTGTGTGTCTGTGTGTGTTTGAGGAGGTGTAAAGGGGATAAGAGAAACATTGGTTGTTATGTAAAATGAAAGCTAAAATATTTACAAAGTATTTATTTATTATGGATACAGTGTTCTGTTTGCATGCATGTCTATAGCCCAGAACAGTGTGCTAGATCTTATTATGGGTGGTTGTAAGCTCTCTGGTGGTTGATGGGAATTGAACTCAGGACCTCTGGTAGAACAACCAGTATTCTTAACAGCTGAGTACCTCTCCAGTCGGTAATTCTGCCCTTTATTTTGATGTTTGTTTTTCATTTGTTTGTTTGCTTCCTCTTTTAGAATTTCCCTCCAGTGTCTCTCTGTAGGTTTGAAGCCTGTCCTTGGGGGTAACTTAGTAGACCAGGCAGGCTTGCAACTAACAGAGATCAGTCTGTTTATGCGTCCCAAGTGGTGAGCCGAAAGGCCTGTGCCACCACTGCTTTTGAAAAACAGGCTTTTAAATTAAAAAAGAAAGCAAGACAAGTAGGAATGAAGGAAGAAAGGAAGGAAGGAAAAAAGGAAGGAAGGAAGGAAGGAAGGAAGGAAGGAAGGAAGGAGGGATGAAAGTTTACATGAAATTTTCGAACTGTGGTAGAGTATGACATTGACCAAACAAGGTGGCCTTCATCTTTAATGCCAGCACTCAGGATGGGGATCCAGAGGTGGACTGATCAGTGAGATGTCCTGAAGGACTAAGTCTAAATTTTAGTGAGTTCCAGGAAGGCCAGGACTATAGAAACAAACAAACAAACAAAAACCAACAAACAATCCAACATGAGGCAACAACAACAACAACAACAAAAACAACAACAAACTAATGTCACAAAACCCAAATCGAAGTGAGTTGTATTGTTTTTATTGTGTTTCTATGGTAATTTGAAATTGAGTCTGAGTTGGAGAAATCTGGGCCACCCTCCTGTCTCAGCCTCCAGAGATGGGATTCAATCTTGGTGTTATCTACTGCTGACCCAGCCCATGATCCAGACAGGGTGGGCCAGATTCAATCACAACCAGAGCTTTATAAAGGGTGGGATCTCTACGTGGTTCTCAGACTTCCAGAATTGCAGGGAGGTGAGCAGAGCTCCTGGTCCGCACTCCAGTCTCTATAGGACCTGCCAACACACAGAGAATTCCAGTTCCGTGACCCTGTGGAGCCAGAGAGATCTCAGGAGGGAAAAGGTATGTGAGACAGGGAATGGATTCTGTGTTTTCTGGAGAAAACTGGAGGCTGGCTGGGACATTTGTCCCTCAGTCCATCTCAGAAGGTAGACATTGTGCCTGTGGGACAGTTCTCCAATACATGATTATCGAATCATCTGGTACTCAAGACAAGCCCCATGGAAAGTGTTGGTAATGTGTTCATTGGACAGACCTGGACAGTAGGCAAAAATATAGTTTACTACCTTGAATGTGAAGTTTGCTGAGGCAGATTCTGCTTTATCCAAGACTAGCCCGCAACCCACTGTGTGCATGGGAAGGACCCTGAACTAGTCCACGCACCTCTTAGAAAAGAACTGGAATTATTTCCACCAGACAAACAACCACATCCTATGCAGGAGATGAAAAGCATTGGGTCTTACAGTTGGTCTGATATTTTTACGTTCTTTGTAGCACAACTGGGTTGCATCAGTGGAGTTGCAGATTGACTTTGACTAGGAGGGTATCAGAGAGGAGTTTGGAGAGAATGGGTGAGAGCTGGAGAGAGTGGGTGAGGTCTTGAGGTGATATATTGTAAACCCCAATAAAGCTTATCTGGGGATCAGAGAACAAAGCAGGACACTAGATTAGACAAAAAGGCCAGACAATATAGCACACCACCCTTAATCCTATCACTGGAGATGCACAGAACCCTCTGATCTCATCTGGGTCTCTGACTTCAAGGCCATTCTGGGAAGAGAATCTTTAATCCTAACACTTGAGACCTCTCGCCTTTGCTGGGGAAGCACACACGCCTTTAATCCGAGGGAGTGATGTCAGGGCAGAGAAAGGTATATAAGGCCTAAGCACTTAGAAACTCACACGATTAAGTTTGAGGATTTCCTAGAGGTAAGAACAATGGCTGGCTCTTCTGTTTCCTTGATCCTTCAGATTAACCCCAATATCTGGCCCTGGTTTTGTTTTAGTTTTTATTATTAAGACCTTTTAGCAATTGGTGTTACACCGTCATCTCCCAGGACAGGTCTTTCTGTGTCTCATCTGTCCCTTCCACAGGGGCACCTCTGATACTCACTGGAGGCTTTCCCTGGTCAGCTTGACAACCAAGCTTTCCATTAGGTGAGAAGGACCAGCATCTGTAGATGAGGAATGAAGGGTCCATGGTTTGCTAAAGCTGCAAGAGGCTGGTTCCTTAATCCACACACAGCTAAGAGACAGAGATTGCTGTTGCATGAGAATGGTGTTGATTACTTATTTCTTCATGTCTGCACAGAGAAAAGCAAAGCAAGTCAAAAGTTTGAGAGACATGCAGCAGGGCGGAAGGGAGAAGAGTGGGCAGCAGGAAGACCGAGGAAGACCCTCAGGTAATCGGAGAGAAGTGTGCGCTAAACCGAAAACCCCTCACTGCTTTTCTGGTTGTGGGATTCCCGGGTTGATGCCAGACCCCAGGTGTGAGCAGCTGTGGTGGGAATGGAGAGGTACTCAGTGGTTTCAGATCTCTCAGCTTCGCAGGGTAGATAGAGACAGAGGTTCAGGGGGCTGTGATAAGCTCCCTGGAGTGTGGGAGGTGTGGTTATGAATGCAGGTGGGCATAGCGTTCCCAGAACCCACATGTCCTGTGAGAGGCCCTTCTACTCTAAAATGTATTTTATGTTTTTTTCTTAAAGATTTCTTTTGTTTACTATGTGTACAGAAGAGGGCGCCAGATCTCATTACAGAAGGTTTTGCGCCACCATGTGGGTGCTGGGAATTGAACTCAGGAGCTCTGGCTGGCAGGCAGTGCTCTTAACCTCTAAGCCATCTCTCAGGCCCATAAAATGTTTTTTTTCTCCCAAAACTGAAGACAGCTAAGCTCTCCCATTGAGTGTACTCCTTGTAATTACCGGCAGCGTGGATACTCAATCCTTGGCCGGCAAGCCAGTGTTGGTAATCCCCTGATTCGTGAAGGAGGGCACTGTGGCTGATCACTGTGCAGGAAGTCTCTAGGGAAGCATGGATGTGCATGTGCATGCTGGGCAATGTTCTGATTCTACCCCTCCGTCCTCTGCAGGTCCTTCCCATGGGACATGGAATGACTATGAAATAAGCATCTTTTTATTGGAGTGGGAAGTCGTGGAACAGGAAGTGGGCCACAGAGGGAGAAAAACTTGTAAAAAAGCCAGGGCTATCCAACAGCGACTGTATCGTCGGGGCCTGAGGAAGACCTGGCAGGAATGTCTGCAAGTGATGCAGAGTCTGCTGAAAATACACTTCATGCTCTGTCAGAAGAGAGCAGGGATCGAACCTCTGTTCACTCCTTATGCCATGGAACTCTATAGGATCCTTGGCCACGGACCAGAGTGCAGCACCTTGCCAGGTGAGTCCCTATGCGGAGACCTCTGAGGCCCTCCAGAGGGTGGCACCAGCTGGCCTTTCTTCCTGGGCACAGAATGTAGGCAAGCCCCATTCCCCCAGGCCTGTGTGGCACAAAGCAGCCATGTCTGGCCTCTCTGTGTGTCTAACTTCCACTCACACCCAAGCAATGGAACTATGACTTGTTCATAGCTGAGTTTTGACCAAGGGGCCAATTAATTACTGAAGGTGATTCAGGGGGAACCAGGACACCATGCCTATGATCTCTCTCTGTCTCTGTGTGTGTGTGTGTGTCTCTTTCATTTCCCACAGGACCTCTCTATGATGGAGGAGCTGGTAACCCCAAACTTCACATGTACTTTCAACCTCCAATTGTGTGGCCGACTCCCATGTTCCAGCCTCGGGATTCTGGCTTCCCTGTGCCTTCTAGAGTGCTCAAGGGGATCCCACAGCCAATGATGTACAGCCGGGCTCCTTGATTCCCTGATGGGAGACTTGGAAAACATTTGATTGAGCCACACCTACTTCCTGCTTTGTTCCTGGAGAAACTAGCCTTCATCAGCCATGGGCAACTTGTTATGAGCACCAAGGCCCTAAGAGAGGACAGTGGGGATTCCTTGAATTTTCTCTAACAACACGGGAATCGTTATGTTTTGTATATGAAGCTTTTTTCTCTGCCTATTCTGTGAAGAGTAATAGGTGGAATCAAATAAACATTTCAAAAGAAACTCCCGCCTCCTCCTTGTCCTTTCAGTAGAGCCAATAAGTGTGGTGGGGCAGGGGAGGTGGTAGTGATGGCGCTTCATTCCTGGGTGACTGGGACTTGGCCTCTACCCTCTATCTGCATCAGATTCCTTGTACAGTGTCTCCTCCACTACCAGGGCAAGCCCTGCTGCCACAGACAGCAGCTCTACACTGTGTCCATTCGCTAGCCCTCATGTTGTAGCACTCAGGGTTAGTGTTTCAGAGCCTCAGACTCCTCAGATTGCAATGGAAGGCAGTTAGAGCTGGAGTAATGTCTGTGCGGTGCACTGATGGAACATCAAGTCAGAGAACATCAAAGTTTCTCTGATATGAGTTTAAATTTGTAAGAAGGCCCAACAGGGGACATTGCCACCTAGTCTAAGTTTAGAAAGCGTTTCTCTTTGAATGAGGGACAGTTACACGGCGTGAGCTGTCATTTTGACCGGGTTAAATGTATAATCCCATTGTCTTTCAACGTTGGATAGTCACATCACTATTTTCCATCTTGACCGGGTTAAATGTATAATCCCATTGTCTTTCAACGTTGGATAGTCACATCACTATTTTCCATCTAGACGAGATGGTCATATCACACAGTGTCACTCACTCTAGGGATCATTGTGAGGTGGATCTTGTTAACCTTGGGAATTAGGCGAGACATTAGCTGATATAAAAGGCTGTCCAGTTGGATAGGAATGGACTCATGGGTGTCCTTAACCGTTGTCAACTTGACTACATTCACGTTTAACTAGAACACCAAAGTGGGTGGGCACACTCATGAGGGATTTTTGCATAATCCATTTTGAGGCGTGTTCCACTTCTGATCTGGATCTTTGAGGTTGAAAAACAGATGTTTCATAGGGGCAGAGTGGGACTAGGGCAAGGGTTCACAATTCATGGGTCAAGACCACATTGATGGGTGGAACAACCAAGTGTATTACAGGGATCTCCTAGAACACCTCAATTATCAGACTTATGCATTAGGATTTGGAACATTAACAATAGTATAGTTATGAAGTATCAACAAAATAATTGTATGGTTAGATATCACCACAACATGTGGAATTTTATTGAAAGTTCTGAGCATTAGGAAAGTTGAGAACCACTCCATGAGAGGCTACTTCTTTGAGAGTTTGGCTGATCATGAAGACCAGCTGAGACAGTTCTTGGGAGGGAACTCCAGCCACTGGATCCTTAGACCTTCTGTTCATAGGCAGCCATTGTTGGCTTAGCTGGACCACAGGTCGCAATGCATTGTAGTAAATCATCTCAAGACACCCTCACACACCAACAGAGTATGGGAGAGAGACAGAGAGAGTCAGACAAAGAGACAGACAGACACACACACACACCACACACAAACATACACAGACACACACACAGACACACACACACACACACACACACACACACACACACACAGATAGATAGAAAGAAAGACAGGGACAAAAAAAGACTGACTTAAACAAAACACATAGCCACAGTCAGTTGTGAAAAGAGTATTAAGGCTTGCTTGGGAAACCCGGCTGTCTGCACCTAAAACACAGGGCTTCCATGGACCCTGTCTATTCAGGGAGGCTCTTCTGATGTGGGGCTCACATCTCAACTCCTTCACAGGGGACTTTGCTTAGCTGGGGACCTGTAAATGCCCAGACATCCCAAACCTCCAAGGGCAGGCATATTAGGGGTTCAAGATCATCCTAACTCTACCGAATGAGTTGTAGGCCCATCCCCAGGGTACCTAGCAACCCTGTCTCCAAAGTAGAAGGAAGGAAACAGACACATGTGTCTTTCACACGGTGCCTGCCAGTTGACTTCCTCTTGTCCTGGCATTGACAGTCCTTATTAAAGTCTCATTCTCTACTCCAGCTCTGCTGGTGTACATGAGCCCTCTATTGGGTCATGATATGTGTTTGTGAATAATGCCCGCAATGGAGAAATCAAGGGAGGAAGGGCAGATGATCATGTTGATCCTGAAGAAGAAAGTGGGCTTCATGATAGCCTAGGATACATGAGATATCTCAAGATCCTGAAACTCACAAAACCCATCAAGCATCAGAAGGAGGTTTTCCCTACCCCTGAGTATTAATGTTGTGCATCCCGGTTGCATATAACTGTGCTGTTGTCCCTCAGTGTCCTTTGCTCTAAAGTGAACGTAGCAGCACAGAGCAGTGTTCCTCAACCCCCTGATGCTGTCATCTGAAATAGAGTTCCTCATGTTGTGGTGAGCACCCAACCATTAGATTATTTCAGTTGCTACTCTGGAGGAGCTATTTCCTACTGTTTTCAATCATAATGTCAACATCTGTGTTTGCGGATAATCTTAGGCCATCCCTGGGATGGGATCATTCTATCTCTAGATGCGTCCTGACCCATAGTTTGAGAACCACTGGGGTGGATAAGCAAGTGTGTGCCTCTGTAGGAGAGAGAAACATCCATGCCTCAGGTGTTGAGGCTGTGGCAGTAGTGAGCTGAACTGAGAGACAGAAGGGTTGGAAGCCTGGCTCAGCATTGGCATCTCCAGTGTGGCCTCCTTCCTAGAAGGCCCAGATGATCCACTGCTCCTGACTTTCCCACAGTCCGAGCTTTCCTGCTCTCCCCTGTTCTCCTGCACTGCTTCCTTTCTGTCTTTTTGCCTGCTGGTGAAGAAGTTGACAGGCTCCACATTCCAATATTTGGATGAGCTGTAGCTTTAGAGATTATTACCAAGTAACAGATCCAAAAATTTCTGTAAATCTCAGGTTTTCTATGAAAGTTTACCTGAGATGCAGGTGGGGCTGTGGGCTTGATTCTGCCTCACCTGCATATGCCAGATTTTTTTAACCTGTGGTCTGGCGCTCTATACTCTTGAGGAGTTGGTGATGGAAGCTGGGGCATGAGGAGGTATAGGGGACCAGAGAAACATTGGTTGATATGTCAAATGAAAGAAAAAACATTAAAATGTATTTATTTATTATGTATAGAGTGTTTGTTTGCATGCAGGTCTGTAGCCCAGAACAGTGGGCCAGATCTTATCATAGATAGTTGTGGGCTCTCTTGTGGTTGATGGGAATTGAACTCAGGGAACCTGGAAGTATAACCAGTGTTCTTTTCTGCTGAGTCATCTCTCCAGTCAGTAACTCTATCTTTTGTTTGATTTTTGTTTGTTTGTTTTCTCTCTTAGATTTTCCCAACAGGGTCTCTTTGTAGTTTTGGAGGCTGCTTTTGGGGGTCACTTAGAGGCCAGGGAGGCCTGCCACTTATAGATATCAGCCTGTCTATGCCTCCCTACTGGTGGGATTAAAGGTGTGTGCCACTACTGCCCAGTCCTGTAGTTGGAGAGGTTCTGTGTTCCCATTAAGCCCCAGCAGTCTAGTAGCCCACTCATAAAATAAACACACAGACATTTATATTATTGAAACTGCTTGGCCATTAGTTCATGTTTATCATTGTCTAGCTGTTACTCTCATATTTAGCCCATTTCTATTAATCTATTTTTTGTCACGTGGCTTGTGGCTTACTAGTACCCTACATCTATCTTGTCATGGCGGCAGGTGGCAGTGTCTCCTCTACCCAGCCTTCCACTTCCCATTATTCTCCTCCTCCTTGTCCCGCCTACCCTATCCTTCCTGCCTGGCGACTGGCCAATCAGCACTTTATTTATTTTAACCAATCAGAGCAACACATTTGATATACAGACCATCCCACAGCACTTCCCTTTTCTTTTTTTCAAAAAGCAAGGTTTTAACTTTTATATAGTAAAAATTCAGATAACAAAACAATTATCAAGCAAGAATTACAGTTACAATATTAATGAAGATATCCTACCTATCTTATATTTGTGAGTCTAAGGTTTTATATCTACCTTATCTTTTATCATAATTGAGGAAATTATAACTATCTAGTCTTTAACCACATCAAAGACCTCAGAAGGATATAATATTACCTGATAACCGGGAGAAGGATCCAAGCAACTTTTGGGATTCTTGTAGGGTAGACAGAGCCAGCTGGTAGCCTGGACAGTCACCTAATGTTCCTTTGTAAAGTTGGGGCATTTGTCTTCAGCCCACAGGGTTAGAGTCTCTTGGTCACTTTTTTCAGTGTCCTGTAGAATGTCTGGCAGTTTCCTCTGTGAAGCAGTAACCTGAAGGACCATTTTAGTCAAGCAAATTTCAGTGGTCACCTTTCTATGGGTCCTGCATGTCCAGCTGATCAAGCAGTCCAGGCAAGAACAGTTTCTTGCCCAAATGGCTATTTCTGCCAAGGTGAAGATAAACTTCATATGAAGTGTCTTTAATGTCCATCCTCCTCTCTGAAGTAAATTTGTGCTGCCAGGAGCAGACATGTCTCACTGTCCAGAAAGTCTAAATTTTAAAAATATTTTAAATGCCATATTCTGTAGACCTTTGAAGTGTTTGAAGATTACCTGTCTATCTGAAATATATCTATGTATACCTAGAAAACTTAACATGACTATAAGTTTGACTATCATAGGAGACTAATTCATCTATATTTCTTAATTATCCATTACAATCTAAGTGAGTTGTATAAACATAATACCTCAAACGAGAGTAGAAATATATATACAGTATAACAAAATTAACTTTAAATTTGTATCAATAGACTAAAATCTATATCAATGTAAAACTTTTTAAACAATTTGTTGTTCTTTAAAAGTAAGTTCATTAATCTACCCTTCATCCTATTATATCTATATCATATGCCCTTTTTTAAAGAGATATTTATAATTAACCTGATTTAAATAAAAATATTGGTTTTTCTCTGTCCCATACCAGAGGGCTCTTCTGATTTGGGACATAAGAATCTCTTATCTTTTTTTTTTTTTTTTTTTTTTTTTTTTTTTTTTAGCAATATGCCTGGGTTTAGAGAATGAAAGATCCAATTCATCTCCAAAGCCAGCTTGATAATTTTGGGAATTTGGGCACAGTTTTTCTTACTACTTCCTGCTGGAGGGGGGCACTCTATCTTATGGGGACATAAGAAAATTTTAGGATTATGGAGTAGTCTGTGAGGGTAACCCTCTGAGCCAGTTGCCTTGAAACCATTCTGGATGTTGGATCATCTGGGCCATGGTGTCATTGGAGACCTTTCAGGTGGTCTTGGCTGATCAAACCAGATGTATCTTAATCTGGAACAAATCCACAGCCTCTGGCTTTCTGTGGAAACAAAAGCAGAGACTTTTTTTCCAAAGAAACATATCCTTATATCTAAATTTTGAAGTCAAGGTATCTTTAAAATTTATATATTTGTTTAACTCAACTCAATAGCTTTTACGATCAAATCTTTTTGTGTAGTTAAATATCCCAAAGACAATATAAACCAGATTTTCTGTGTAATATCCATCTTTGTAAGACTGAAATGTCCATGTGGCTGTTGGCTCCATCCACCTCAGCTTCCCAAAATGGCGGTGGTACAGTTTACCACCAGCTCTGTGTCTGAAGCCATGTGTACCATCACCCACCAGAAGCAGTTCTATCAAAGCAGCGCATAGCCCAGAAACTTTTTTTTTTTTTAAACTAGCAAAGGCTAAATCCACCATGCAGCAGAGTAGTGTTGCTTGTAGACTCCTCACTCCTCCAACACTGCAGGGCAGACGCACATGCCAGGAACCTGTCTTAGTAGCTCAAACAGGCAGGCTGCCGCTAACTTGAGATAGACAACTAGGAAGTTGTTTATGCTCTGTTTTAGAATCTTTTTTTCTCAGGTTTTAGGTGGAAACTCTTGCCTCACATTGGGTGCAATTTGTAGTTGGAGACTTTCTCTCCAGGTGCCATCAAGCCCCCACAGTACCACAACCCACTTATAAAATAATCACTCAGACGCTTCTATTACTTATAAACTGTATGGCCATGACAGGCTTCTTGTTATCTACATCTTCTATCTTAAATTAACCCATTTTTAAGGCTGGGTAGAGAGAGACGCTGCCAGCTGCCGCCATGAAAAGCAAGATGTAAGGTACTGGTAAGCCAAAAGCCACATGGCAAAGTATAGATTAATAAAAATTGTTATAAAAACTTATAATAATTTAAGACAGAAGAAGTATGTAACAAGAAGCCTGCCATGGCCATACAGTTTATAAGTAATATAAGTGTCTGAGTGATTATTTTATACGTGGGTTATGGTACCACGGGGGCTTGGTGGCACCGGGAGAGAAGGTTTCCAACTACACAGTCCAAAACAGCCTTTTGAAATCAAAAAGAAAGGACTGAAGGAAGGACAGAAAGAAGGAAGAAAGTTTAGATGAAATTTAATAAATGTGGTAGAGTATGAAATCGACCAGACAAGGTGGCCCACATCATTAATATGGATGAGGATACAGAATGGGGCTGATCAGTGAGATGTACTGAAGGATTAAGTCTGAATTTTAGTGAGTTCCAGGAAGGCCAGGACTATATAGAAACAAACAAACAAACAAAAACCAACAAACAATCCAACAGGAGAAAACAACAACAACAACAACAAAAAAAAAAACCCAATGTCACAAACCCCAAAATTGACCTGAGTTGTATTGTGTTTGTTGTGGTTTTTTGATAATTTTATATTGAGTCTGAGTTGGAGAAATCTGGTCCACCCTCCTGTCTCAGCCTCCAGAGATGGGATTCAATCTTGGTGTTATCTACTGCTGACCCAGCCCATGATCCAGACAGGGTGGGCCAGATTCAATCACAACCAGAGCTTTATAAAGGGTGGGATCTCTACTTGGTTCTCAGACTTCCAGAATTGCAGGGAGGTGAGCAGAGCTCCTTGTCCGCACTCCAGTCTCTGTAGGACCTGCCAACACGCAGAGAAGCCCAGTTCCGTGACACTGTGGAGCCAGAGAGATCTCAGGAGGGAAAAGGTATGTGAGTCAGGGAATCCATTCTGTGTTTTCTGGAGAAAACTGGAGGCTGGCTGGGACATTTGTCCCTCAGTCCATCTCAGAAGGTAGACATTGTGCCTGTGGGACAGTTTTCCAATCCACATGATTATGGAATCATCTGGTACTCAAGACAAGCCCCATGGAAAGTGTTGGTAAAGTGTTCATTGGACAGACCTGGACAGTAGGCAAAAGTATAGTTTACTACCTTGAATGTGAAGTTTGCTGAGGCAGATTCTGCTTTATCCAAGACTAGCCCGCAACCCACTGTGTGCATGGGAATGACCCTGAACTAGTCCACCCACCTCTTAGAAAAGAACTGGTATTATTTCCACCAGACAAACAACCACATCCTATGAAGGAGATGAAAAGCATTGGGTCTTACAGTTGGTCTGATATTTTTACGTTCTTTGCAGCACAACTGGGTTGCATCAGGGGAGTTGCAGATTGACTTTGACTAGGAGGGTATCAGAGAGGAGTTTGGAGAGAATGGGTGAGAGCTGGAGAGAGTGGGTGAGGTCTTGAGGTGATATATTGTAAACCCCAATAAAGCGTTTCTGGGGATCAGAGAACAAAGCAGGACACTAGATTAGACAAAAAGGCCAGACATTATAGCACACACCCTTAATCCTATCACTGGAGATGCACAGAACCCTCTGATCTCATCTGGGTCTCTGACTTCAAGGCCATTCTGGGAAGAGAATCTTTAATCCTAACACTTGAGACCTCTCGCCTTTGCTTGGGAAGCACACCGGTCTTTAATCCGAGGGAGTGGTGTCAGGGCAGAGAAAGGTATATAAGGCCTAAGCACTTAGAAACTCACCCGATTAAGTTTGAGGATTTCCTAGAGGTGAGAACAATGGCTGGCTCTTCTGTTTCCTTGATCCTTCAGATTAACCCCAATATCTGACCCTGGTTTTGTTTTTTACTAGTAAGACCTTTTAGCAATTGGTGTTACACCGTCATCTCCCAGGACAGGTCTTTCTGTGTCTCATCTGTCCCTTCTACAGGGGCACCTCTGATACTCACTGGAGGCTTTCCCTGGTCAGCTTGACAACCAAGCTTTCCATTAGGTGAGAAGGACCAGCATCTGTAGATGAGGAATGAAGGGTCCATGGTTTGCTAAAGCTGCAAGAGGCTGGTTCCTTAATCCACACACAGCTAAGAGACAGAGATTGCTGTTGCATGAGAATGGTGTTGATTACTTATTTATTCATGTCTGGACAGAGAAAAGCAAAGCAAGTCAAAAGTTTGAGAGACATGCAGCAGGGCGGAAGGGAGAAGAGTGGGCAGCAGGAAGACCGAGGAAGACCCTCAGGTAATCGGAGAGAAGTGTGTGCTAAACCGAAAACCTTTCACTGCTTTTCTGGTTGTGGGATTCCCGGGTTGATGTCAGACCCCAGGTGTGAGCAGCTGTGGTGGGAATGGAGAGGTACTCAGTGGTTTCAGATCTCTCAGCTTCGCAGGGTAGATAGAGACAGAGGTTCAGGGGGCTGTGATAAGCTCCCTGGAGTGTGGGAGGTGTGGTTATGAATGCAGGTGGGCATAGCGTTCCCAGAACCCACATGTCCTGTGAGAGGCCCTTCTACTCTAAAATGTATTTTATGTTTTTTTTCTTAAAGATTTTTTTTGTTTACTATGTGTACAGAAGAGGGCACCAGATCTCATTACAGAAGGTTTTGCGTCCCCATGTGGGTGCTGGGAATTGAACTCAGGAGCTCTGGCTGGCAGGCAGTGCTCTTAACCTCTAAGCCATCTCTCAGCCCCCCAAAATGTTTTTTTTTTTCCAAAACTGAAGACAGCTAAGCTCTCCCAGTGAGTGTACTCCTTGTAATTACCGGCGGCGTGGATACCCAATCCTTGGCCGGCAAGCCAGTGTTGGTAATCCCCTGATTCGTGAAGGAGGGCACTGTGGCTGAGCACTGTGCAGGAAGTCTCTAGGGAAGCACGGATGTGCACGTGCATGCTGGGCAATGTTCTGATTCTCCCCCTCGGTCCTCGGCAGGTCCTTCCCATAGGGACATGGGAATGACTACGAAATAAGTATCTTTTTACTGGAGTGGGAAGTCGTGGAACAGGAAGTGGGCCACAGAGGGAGAAAAACTTGTAAAAAAGCCAGGGCTATCCAACAGCGCCTGTGTCGTCGGGGCCTGAGGAAGACCTGGCAGGAATGTCTGCAAGTGATGCAGAGTCTGCTGAAAATACACTTCATGCTCTGTCAGAAGAGAGCAGGGATCGAACCTCTGTTCACTCCTTACGCCATGGAACTCTATAGGATCCTTGGCCACGGACCAGAGTGCAGCCCCTTGCCAGGTGAGTCCCTATGCGGAGACCTCTGAGGCCCTCCAGAGGGTGGCACCAGCTGGCCTTTCTTCCTGGGCACAGAATGTAGGCGAGCCCCATTCACCCAGGCCTGTGTGGCACAAAGCAGCCATGTCTGGCCTCTCTGTGTGTCTAACTTCCACTCACACCCAAGCAATGGAACTATGACTTGTTCATAGCTGAGTTTTGACCAAGGGGCCAATTAATTACTGAGGGTGATTCAGGGAGAACCAGGACACCATGCCTATGATCTCTCTCTGTCTGTCTCTCTCTCTCTGTGTGTCTCTTTCTTTTCCCACAGGACCTCTCTATGATGGAGGAGCTGGTAACCCCAAACTTCACATGTACTTTCAACCTCCAATTGTGTGGCCGACTCCCATGTTCCAGCCTCGGGATTCTGGCTTCCCTGTACCTTCTAGAGTGCTCAAGGAGATCCCACAGCCAACGATGTACAGCTGGGCTCCTTGATTCCCTGATGGGAGACTTGGAAAACATTTGATTGAGCCACACCTACTTCCTGCTTTGTTCCTGGAGAAACTAGCCTTCATCAGCCATGGGCAACTTGTTATGAGCACCAAGGCCCTAAGAGAAGACAGTGGGGATTCCTTGAATTTTCTCTAACAACATGGGAATCGTTATGTTTTGTATATGAAGCTTTTTTCTCTGCCTCTTCTGTGAAGAGTAATAGGTGGAATCAAATAAACATTTCAAAAGAAACTCCCGCCTCCTCCTTGTCCTTTCAGTAGAGCCAATAAGTGTGGTGGGGCAGGGGAGGTGGTAGTGATGGCGCTTTACTCCTGGGTGACTGGGACTTGGCCTCTAACCTCTGTCTTCATCAGACTCCTTGTACAGTGTCTCCTCCACTGCCAGGGCAAGCCCTGCTGCCACAGACAGCTCAGCACTGTGTCCATTCGCTATCCCTCCTGTTGTAGCAATCAGGGTTAGTGTTTCAGAGCCTCAGACTCCTCAGATTGCAATGGAAAGCAGTTAGAGCTGGAGTAATGTCTGTGCGGTGCACTGATGGAACATCAAGTCAGAGAACATCAAGGTTTCTCTGATATGAGTTTAAATTTATAAGAAGGCCCAATAGGGGACATTGCCACCTAGTCTAAGTTTAGAAAGCGTTTCTCTTTGAATGAGGGACAGTTACATGGCGTGAGCTGTCATTTTGACCGGGTTAAATGTATAATCCCATTGTCTTTCAAAGTTGGATAGTCACATCACTATTTTCCATCTACACGAGATGGTCATATCACATAGTGTCACTCACTCTAGGGATCATTGTGAGGTGGATCTTGTTAACTTTGGGAATTAGGCGTGACATTAGCTGATATAAAAGGCTGTCCAGTTGGATAGGGATGGACTCATGGGTGTCCTTAACCGTTGTCAACTTGACTACATTCACTAGAACACCAAAGTGGGTGGGCACACTCATGAGGGATTTTTGCATAATCCATTTTGAGGCATGTTCCACTTCTGATCTGGATCTTTGAGGTTGGAAAACAGATGTTTCATTAGGGCAGAGTGTGACTAGGGCAAGGGTTCACAATCCATGGGTCAAGATCACATTGATGGGTGGAACAACCAAGTGTATTACAGGGATCTCCTAAAACACCTCAATTACCGGACTTATACATTAGGATTTGGAACATTAACAATAGTATCATTATGAAGTATCAACAAAATAATTGTATGGTTAGATATCACCACAACATGTGGAATTTTATTGAAAGTTCTGAGCATTAGGAAAGTTGAGAACCACTCCATGAGAGGCTACTTCTTTGAGAGTTTGGCTGATCCTGAAGACCAGCTGAGCCAGTTCTTGGGAGGGAACTCCAGCCACTGGATCCTTAGACCTTCTGTTCATAGGCAGTCATTGTTGGCTTCGCTGGACCACAGGTCACAATGCATTGTAGTAAATCATCTCAAGACACCCTCACACACCAACAGAGTATGGGAGAGAGACAGAGAGAGTCAGACAAACAGACAGACAGACACACATACACACACACACTCACACACACACACACAGACATACACACAGACACACTCACACACACACACACAAACATACACACAGACACACACAGAGACACAGGCACACAGAGACACACACAGACACAAGACACACACACACAGACACACAGAAAGACAGGGACAGAATAAAAGACTGACTTAAACAAAACACATAGCCACAGTCAGTTGTGAAAAGAGTATTAAGGCTTGCTTAGGAAACCCGGCTGTCTGCACCTAAAAGACAGGGCTTCCATGGACCCTGTCTATTCAGGGAGGCTCTTCTGATGTGGGGCACACGTCTCAACTCCTTCACAGGGGACTTTGCTTACCTGGGGTCCTGTAAATGCCCAGAGATCCCAAACCTCCAAGGGCAGGCATATTAGGAGTTCAAGGTCATCCTAACTCTACGGAATGAGTTGTAGGCCCATCCCCAGGGTACCTAGCAACCCTGTCTCCAAAGTAGAAGGAAGGAAACAGACACATGTGTCTTTCAAAAGGTTCCTGCAAGTTGACTTCCCCTTGTCCTGGCGTTGACAGTCCTTATTAAAGTCTCATTCTCTACTCCAGCTCTGCTGGTGTACATGAGCCCTCTATTGGGTCATGATATGTGTTTGTGAATAATGCCCGCAATGGAGAAATCAAGGGAGGAAGGGCAGATGATCATGTTCATCCTGGAGAAGAATGTGGGCTACATTATAGCCTGGGATACATGAGATACTGTCTCAAGAACCTGAAACTCACAAAACCCATCAAGCATCAGAAGGAGGTTTTCCCTACCCCTGAGTATTAATGTTGTCCATCCCGGTTGCATATAACTGTGCTGTTGTCCCTCAGTGCCCTTTGCTCTAAAGTGAACACAGCAGGGAAACCTTCTGTCCCACAGCACAGAGCAGTGTTCCTCAACCCCCTGATGCTGTCATCTGAAATAGAGTTCCTCATGTTGTGGTGTGCACTCAATTATTAGATTATTTCAGTTGCTACTTTGGAGGAGCTATTTCCTGCTGTTTTCAACCATAATGTCAACATCTGTGTTTGCGGATAATCTTAGGCCATTCCTGGGCTGGGATCATTCTATCTCTAGAGGGGTCCTGACCCACAGTTTGAGAACCACTGGGGTGGATAAGCAAGTGTGTGCCTCTGAAGGAGAGAGAAACATCCATGCCTCAGGTGTTGAGGCTGTGGCAGTAGTGAGCTGAACTGAGAGACAGAAGGGTTAGAAGCCTGGCTCAGCATTGGCATCTCCAGTGTGGCCTCCTTCCTAGAAGGCCCGGCTGATCCACACTGCTCCTGTCTTTCCCACAGTCCGAGCTTTCCTGCTCTCCCCTGTTCTCCTGCACTGCTTCCTTTCTGTCTTTTTGCCTGCTGGTGAAGAAGTTGCCAGGCTCCACATTCCAATATTTGGATGAGCTGCAGTTTTAGAGATTATTACCAAGTAACAAATCCAAAAATTTCTGTAAATCTCAGGTTTTCAGTGAAAGTTTACAAAGAAATGCAGGTGGGGCTGTGGGCTTGATTCTGCCTCAACTCGATAAGCCAGAATTTGTTAAAGTATGGTCCAGCCCTTTACCCACTCTGAGGAGGGAATAAGGGAAGCTGGTGTGTGTGTCTGTGTGTGTGTGTCTGTGTGTGTTTGAGGAGGTGTAAGGGGATAAGAGAAACATTGGTTGTTATGTAAAATGAAAGCTAAAATATTTACGAAGTATTTATTTATTATGGATACAGTGTTCTGTTTGCATGCATGTCTATAGCCCAGAACAGTGTGCTAGATCTTATTATGGGTGGTTGTAAGCTCTCTGGTGGTTGATGGGAATTGAACTCAGGACCTCTGGTAGAACAACCAGTATTCTTAACAGCTGAGTGAGTACCTCTCCAGTCGGTAATTCTGCCCTTTATTTTGATGTTTGTTTTTCATTTGTTTGTTTGCTTCCTCTTTTAGAATTTCCCGCCAGTGTCTCTCTGTAGGTTTGAAGCCTGTCCTTGGGGGTAACTTAGTAGACCAGGCAGGCTTGCAACTAACAGAGATCAGTCTGTTTATGCGTCCCAAGTGGTGAGCCGAAAGGCCTGTGCCACCACTGCTTTTGAAAAACAGACTTTTAAATTAAAAAAGAAAGCAAGAAAAGTAGGAATGAAGGAAGAAAGGAATGAAGGAAAAAAGGAAGGAAGGAAGGAAGGAAGGAAGGAAGGAAGGAAGGAAGGAAGGAGGGATGAAAGTTTACATGAAATTTTCGAACTGTGGTAGAGTATGACATTGACCAAACAAGGTGGCCTTCATCTTTAATGCCAGCACTCAGGATGGGGATCCAGAGGTGGGCTGATCAGTGAGATGTCCTGAAGGACTAAGTCTAAATTTTAGTGAGTTCCAGGAAGGCCAGGACTATAGAAACAAACAAACAAACAAAAACCAACAAACAATCCAACATGAGGCAACAACAACAACAACAAAAACAACAACAAACTAATGTCACAAAACCCAAATCGAAGTGAATTGTATTGTTTTTATTGTGTTTCTATGGTAATTTGAAATTGAGTCTGAGTTGGAGAAATCTGGGCCACCCTCCTGTCTCAGCTTCCAGAGATGGGATTCAATCTTGGTGTTATCTACTGCTGACCCAGCCCATGATCCAGACAGGGTGGGCCAGATTCAATCACAACCAGAGCTTTATAAAGGGTGGGATCTCTACCTGGTTCTCAGACTTCCAGAATTGCAGGGAGGTGAGCAGAGCTCCTGGTCCGCACTCCAGTCTCTGTAGGACCTGCCAACACACAGAGAATTCCAGTTCCGTGACACTGTGGAGCCAGAGAGATCTCAGGAGGGAAAAGGTATGTGAGACAGGGAATCCATTCTGTGTTTTCTGGAGAAAACTGGAGGCTGGCTGGGACATTTGTCCCTCAGTCCATCTCAGAAGGTAGACATTGTGCCTGTGGGACAGTTGTCCAATACATGATTATCGAATCATCTGGTACTCAAGACAAGACCCATGGAAAGTGTTGGTAATGTGTTCATTGGACAGACCTGGACAGTAGGCAAAAGTATAGTTTACTACCTTGAATGTGAAGTTTGCTGAGGCAGATTCTGCTTTATCCAAGACTAGCCCGCAACCCACTGTGTGCATGGGAAGGACCCTGAACTAGTCCACGCACCTCTTAGAAGAGAACTGGTATTATTTCCACCAGACAAACAACCACATCCTATGCAGGAGATGAAAAGCATTGGGTCTTACATTTGGTCTGATATTTTTACGTTCTTTGCAGCACAACTGGGTTGCATCAGGAGAGTTGCAGATTGACTTTGACTAGGAGGGTATCAGAGAGGAGTTTGGAGAGAATGGGTGAGAGCTGGAGAGAGTGGGTGAGGTCTTGAGGTGATATAGTGTAAACCCCAATAAAGCTTATCTGGGGATCAGAGAACAAAGCAGGACACTAGATTAGACAAAGAGGCCAGACATTATAGCACACACTCTTAATCCTATCACTGGAGATGCTCAGAACCCTCTGATCACATCTGGGTCTCTGACTTCAAGGCCACTCTTGGAAGAGAGCCTTTAATCCTAACACTTGAGACCTCTCGCCTTTGCTTGGGAAGCACACACACTTTTAATCTGAGGTCATGATGTCAGGGCAGAGAAAGGTATATAAAACCTAAGCAGTTAGAAACTCACACGATTAAGTTTGAGGATTTCCTAGAGGTGAGAACAATGGCTGGCTCTTCTGTTTCCTTGATCCTTCAGATTAACCCCAATATCTGGCCCTGGTTTTGTTTTTTACTAGTAAGACCTTTTAGCAATTGGTGTTACACCGTCATCTCCCAGGACAGGTCTTTCTGTGTCTCATCTGTCCCTTCTACAGGGGCACCTCTGATACTCACTGGGGGCTTTCCCTGGTCGGTTTGACAACCAAGCTTTCCATTAGGTCAGAAGGACCAGCATCTGTAGATGAGGAATGAAGGGTCCATGGTTTGCTAAAGCTGCAAGAGGCTGGTTCCTTAATCCACACACAGCTAAGAGACAGAGATTGCTGTTGCATGAGAATGGTGTTGATTACTTATTTATTCATGTCTGGACAGAGAAAAGCAAAGCAAGTCAAAAGTTTGAGAGACATGCAGCAGGGCGGAAGGGAGAAGAGTGGGCAGCAGGAAGACCGAGGAAGACCCTCAGGTAATCGGAGAGAAGTGTGTGCTAAACCAAAAACCTTTCACTGCTTTTCTGGTTGTGGGATTCCCGGGTTGATGTCAGACCCCAGGTGTGAGCAGCTGTGGTGGGAATGGAGAGGTACTCAGTGGTTTCAGATCTCTCAGCTTAGCAGGGTAGATAGAGACAGAGGTTCAGGGGGCTGTGATAAGCTCCCTGGAGTGTGGGAGGTGTGGTTATGAATGCAGGTGGGCATAGCGTTCCCAGAACCCACATGTGCTATGAGAGGCCCTTCTACTCTAAAATGTATTTTATGTTTTTTTCTTAAAGATTTTTTTTGTTTACTATGTGTACAGAAGAGGGCGCCAGATCTCATTACAGAAGGTTTTGCGCCCCCATGTGGGTGCTGGGAATTGAACTCAGGAGCTCTGGCTGGCAGGCAGTGCTCTTAACCTCTAAGCCATCTCTCAGCCCCCTAAAATGTTTTTTTTTCTCCCCAAACTGAAAACAGCTAAGCTCTCCCAGTGAGTGTACTCCTTGTAATTACCGGGGGCATGGATACCCAATCCTTGGCTGGCAAGCCAGTGTTGGTAATCCCCTGATTCGTGAAGGAGGGCACTGTGGCTGATCACTGTGCAGGAAGTCTCTAGGGAAGCACGGATGTGCATGTGCATGCTGGGCAATGTTCTGATTCTCCCCCTCGGTCCTCTGCAGGTCCTTCCCATGGGACATGGAATGACTACGAAATAAGTATCTTTTTACTGGAGTGGGAAGTCGTGGAACAGGAAGTGGGCCACAGAGGGAGAAAAACTTGTAAAAAAGCCAGGGCTATCCAACAGCGCCTGTGTCGTCGGGGCCTGAGGAAGACCTGGCAGGAATGTCTGCAAGTGATGCAGAGTCTGCTGAAAATACACTTCATGCTCTGTCAGAAGAGAGCAGGGATCGAACCCCTGTTCACTCCTTACGCCATGGAACTCTATAGGATCCTTGGCCACGGACCAGAGTGCAGCCCCTTGCCAGGTGAGTCCCTATGCGGAGACCTCTGAGGCCCTCCAGAGGGTGGCACCAGCTGGCCTTTCTTCCTGGGCACAGAATGTAGGCGAGCCCCATTCCCTCAGGCCTGTGTGGCACAAAGCAGCCATGTCTGGCCTCTCTGTGTGTCTAACTTCCACTCACACCCAAGCAATGGAACTATGACTTGTTCATAGCTGAGTTTTGACCAAGGGGCCAATTAATTACTGAGGGTGATTCAGGGAGAACCAGGACACCATGCCTATGATCTCTCTCTGTCTGTCTCTCTCTCTCTCTGTGTCTCTTTCTTTTCCCACAGGACCTCTCTCTGATGGAGGAGCTGGTAACCCCAAACTTCACATGTACTTTCAACCTCCAATTGTGTGGCCGACTCCCATGTTCCAGCCTCGGGATTCTGGCTTCCCTGTTCCTTCTAGAGTGCTCAAGGAGATCCCACAGCCAACGATGTATAGCCGGGCTCCTTGATTCCCTGATGGGAGACTTGGAAAACATTTGATTGAGCCACACCTACTTCCTGCTTTGTTCCTGGAGAAACTAGCCTTCATCAGCCATGGGCAACTTGTTATGAGCACCAAGGCCCTAAGAGAGGACAGTGGGGATTCCTTGAATTTTCTCTAACAACATGGGAATCGTTATGTTTTGTATATGAAGCTTTTTTCTCTGCCTCTTCTGTGAAGAGTAATAGGTGGAATCAAATAAACATTTCAAAAGAAACTCCCGCCTCCTCCTTGTCCTTTCAGTAGAGCCAATAAGTGTGGTGGGGCAGGGGAGGTGGTAGTGATGGCGCTTTACTCCTGGGTGACTGGGACTTGGCCTCTAACCTCTGTCTTCATCAGACTCCTTGTACAGTGTCTCCTCCACTACCAGGGCAAGCCCTGCTGCCACAGATAGCTCAGCACTGTGTCCATTCGCTATCCCTCTTGTTGTAGCACTCAGGGTTAGTGTTTCAGAGCCTCAGACTCCTCAGATTGCAATGGAAAGCAGTTAGAGCTGGAGTAATGTCTGTGCGGTGCACTGATGGAACATCAAGTCAGAGACATCAAAGTTTCTCTGATATGAGTTTAAATTTGTAAGAAGGCCCAACAGGGGACACTGCCACCTAGTCTAAGTTTAGAAAGCATTTCTCTTTGAATGAGGGACAGTTACATCAAGTTAGCTGTCATTTTGACCGGGTTAAATGTATAATCCCATTGTCTTTCAACGTTGGATAGTCACATCACTATTTTCCATCTAGATGAGATGGTCATATCACACAGTGTCACTCACTCTAGGGATCATTGTGAGTTGGATCTTGTTAACTTTGGGAATTAGGCGTGACATTAGATGATATAAAAGGCTGTCCAATTGGATAGGGATAGACTCATGGGTGTCCTTAATCGTTTGTTGTCAACTTGACTACATTCACGTTTACCTAGAACACCAAAGTGGGTGGGCACACTCATGAGGGATTTTTGCATAATCCATTTTGAGGCGTGTTCCACTTCTGATCTGGATCTTTGAGGTTGGAAAACAGATGTTTCATTAGGGCAGAGTGGAATAGGGCAAGGGTTCACAATTCATGGGTCAAGACCACATTGATTGGTGGAACAACCAAGTGTATTACAGGGATCTCCTAGAACACCTCAATTATCAGACTTATGCATTAGGATTTGGAACATTAACAATAGTATAGTTATGAAGTATCAACAAAATAATTGTATGGATAGATATCACCACAACATGTGGAATTTTATTGAAAGTTCTGAGCATTAGGAAAGTTGAGAACCACTCCATGAGAGGCTACTTCTTTGAGAGTTTGGCTGATCCTGAAGACCAGCTGAGAAAGTTCTTGGGTGGGAACTCCAGCCACTGGATCCTTAGACCTTCTGTTCAGAGGCAGCCATTGTTGGCTTCGCTGGACCACAGGTCGCAATGCATTGTAGTAAATCATCTCAAGACACCCTCACACACCAACAGAGTATGGGAGAGAGACAGAGAGAGTCAGACAAAGAGACAGACAGACACACATACACACACACACAGACACACAGACACACACACACACACACACAAACACACACACACAGACAGACAGACAGACAGACAGATAGACAGGGACAGAAAAAAAGACTGACTTAAACAAAACACATAGCTACAGTCAGTTGTGAAAAGAGTATTAAGGCTTGCTTGGGAAACCCGGCTGTCTGCACCTAAAAGACAGGGCTTCCATGGACCCTGTCTATTCAGGGAGGCTGTTCTGATGTGGCGCTCACATCTCAACTCCTGCACAGGGGACTTTGCTTAGCTGGGGACCTGTAAATGCCCAGACATCCCAAACCTCCAAGGGCAGACATATTAGGAGTTCAAGATCATCCTAACTCTACCGAATGAGTTGTAGGCCCATCCCCAGGGTACCTAGCAACCCTGTCTCCAAAGTAGAAGGAAGGAAACAGACACATGTGTCTTTCACAAGGTGCCTGCCAGTTGACTTCCTCTTGTCCTGGCGTTGACAGTCCTTATTAAAGTCTCATTCTCTACTCCAGCTCTGCTGGTGTACATGAGCCCTCTATTGGGTCATGATATGTGTTTGTGAATAATGCCCGCAATGGAGAAATCAAGGGAGGAAGGGCAGATGATCATGTTCATCCTGGAGAAGAATGTGGGCTACATTATAGCCTGGGATACATGAGATACAGTCTCAAGAACCTGAAACTCACAAAACCCATCAAGCATCAGAAGGAGGTTTTCCCTACCCCTGAGTATTAATGTTGTCCATCCCGGTTGCATATAACTGTGCTGTTGTCCCTCAGTGCCCTTTGGTTTAAAGTGAACACAGCAGGGAAACCTTCTGTCCCACAGCACAGAGCAGTGTTCCTCAACCCCCTGATGCTGTCATCTGAAATAGAGTTCCTCATGTTGTGGTGTGCACTCAATTATTAGATTATTTCAGTTGCTACTTTGGAGGAGCTATTTCCTGCTGTTTTCAACCATAATGTCAACATCTGTGTTTGCGGATAATCTTAGGCCATTCCTGGGCTGGGACCATTCTATCTCTAGAGGGGTCCTGACCCACAGTTTGAGAACCACTGGGGTGGATAAGCAAGTGTGCGCCTCTGAAGGAGAGAGAAACATCCATGCCTCAGGTGTTGAGGCTGTGGCAGTAGTGAGCTGAACTGAGAGACAGAAGGGTTAGAAGCCTGGCTCAGCATTGGCATCTCCAGTGTGGCCTCCTTCCTAGAAGGCCCGGCTGATCCACACTGCTCCTGTCTTTCCCACAGTCCGAGCTTTCCTGCTCTCCCCTGTTCTCCTGCACTGCTTCCTTTCTGTCTTTTTGCCTGCTGGTGAAGAAGTTGCCAGGCTCCACATTCCAATATTTGGATGAGCTGCAGTTTTAGAGATTATTACCAAGTAACAAATCCAAAAATTTCTGTAAATCTCAGGTTTTCAGTGAAAGTTTACAAGAAATGCAGGTGGGGCTGTGGGCTTGATTCTGCCTCAACTCGATAAGCCAGAATTTGTTAAAGTATGGTCCAGCCCTTTACCCACTCTGAGGAGGGAATAAGGGAAGCTGGTGTGTGTGTCTGTGTGTGTGTGTCTGTGTGTGTTTGAGGAGGTGTAAAGGGATAAGAGAAACATTGGTTGTTATGTAAAATGAAAGCAAAAATATTTACAAAGTATTTATTTATTATGGATACAGTGTTCTGTTTGCATGCATGTCTATAGCCCAGAACAGTGTGCTAGATCTTATTATGGGTGGTTGTAAGCTCTCTGGTGGTTGATGGGAATTGAACTCAGGACCTCTGGTAGAACAACCAGTATTCTTAACAGCTGAGTACCTCTCCAGTCGGTAATTCTGCCCTTTATTTTGATGTTTGTTTTTCATTTGTTTGTTTGCTTCTTCTTTTAGAATTTCCCGCCAGTGTCTCTCTGTAGGTTTGAAGCCTGTCCTTGGGGGTAACTTAGTAGACCAGGCAGGCTTGCAACTAACAGAGATCAGTCTGTTTATGCGTCCCAAGTGGTGAGCCGAAAGGCCTGTGCCACCACTGCTTTTGAAAAACAGACTTTTAAATTAAAAAAGAAAGCAAGAAAAGTAGGAATGAAGGAAGAAAGGAATGAAGGAAAAAAGGAAGGAAGGAAGGAAGGAAGGAAGGAAGGAAGGAAGGAAGGAAGGAAGGAGGGATGAAAGTTTACATGAAATTTTCGAACTGTGGTAGAGTATGACATTGACCAAACAAGGTGGCCTTCATCTTTAATGCCAGCACTCAGGATGGGGATCCAGAGGTGGGCTGATCAGTGAGATGTCCTGAAGGACTAAGTCTAAATTTTAGTGAGTTCCAGGAAGGCCAGGACTATAGAAACAAACAAACAAACAAAAACCAACAAACAATCCAACATGAGGCAACAACAACAACAACAAAAACAACAACAAACTAATGTCACAAAACCCAAATCGAAGTGAGTTGTATTGTTTTTATTGTGTTTCTATGGTAATTTGAAATTGAGTCTGAGTTAGAGAAATCTGGGCCACCCTCCTGTCTCAGCTTCCAGAGATGGGATTCAATCTTGGTGTTATCTACTGCTGACCCAGCCCATGATCCAGACAGGGTGGGCCAGATTCAATCACAACCAGAGCTTTATAAAGGGTGGGATCTCTACCTGGTTCTCAGACTTCCAGAATTGCAGGGAGGTGAGCAGAGCTCCTGGTCCACACTCCAGTCTCTGTAGGACCTGCCAACACACAGAGAATCCCAGTTCCGTGACCCTGTGGAGCCAGAGAGATCTCAGGAGGGAAAAGGTATGTGAGACAGGGAATGGATTCTGTGTTTTCTGGAGAAAACTGGAGGCTGGCTGGGACATTTGTCCCTCAGTCCATCTCAGAAGGTAGACATTGTGCCTGTGGGACAGTTCTCCAATACATGATTATGGAATCATCTGGTACTCAAGACAAGACCCATGGAAAGTGTTGGTAATGTGTTCATTGGACAGACCTGGACAGTAGGCAAAAGTATAGTTTACTACCTTGAATGTGAAGTTTGCTGAGGCAGATTCTGCTTTATCCAAGACTAGCCCGCAACCCACTGTGTGCATGGGAAGGACCCTGAACTAGTCCACGCACCTCTTAGAAGAGAACTGGTATTATTTCCACCAGACAAACAACCATATCCTATGCAGGAGATGAAAAGCATTGGGTCTTACAGTTGGTCTGATATTTTTACGTTCTTTGCAGCACAACTGGGTTGCATCAGGGGAGTTGCAGATTGGCTTTGACTAGGAGGGTATCAGAGAGGAGTTTGGAGAGAATGGGTGAGAGCTGGAGAGAGTGGGTGAGGTCTTGAGGTGATATATTGTAAACCCCAATGAAGCGTATCTGGGGATCAGAGAACAAAGCAGGACACTAGATTAGACAAAGAGGCCAGACATTATAGCACACACTCTTAATCTTATCACTGGAGATGCAAAGAACCCTCTGATCTCATCTGGGTCTCTGACTTCAAGGCCACTCTTGGAAGAGAGCCTTTAATCTCAACACTTGAGGTCTCATACCTTTGCTTGGGAAGCACACACGATTTTACTCTGAGGGAGTGATGTCAGGGCAGAGAAAGGTATATAAAACCTAAGCAAACAGAAACTCACACTCTTAATGCTGAGAATTTCCTAGAGGTAAGAACAATGGCTGGCTCTTCTGTTTCCTTGATCCTTCAGATTAGCCCCAATGTCTGGCCCTGGTTTTGTTTTTTACTAGTAAGACCTTTTAGCAATTGGTGTTACACCGTCATCTCCCAGGACAGGTCTTTCTGTGTCTCATCTGTCCCTTCTACAGGGGCACCTCTGATACTCACTGGAGGCTTTCCCTGGTCAGCTTGACAACCAAGCTTTCCATTAGGTGAGAAGGACCAGCATCTGTAGATGAGGAATGAAGGGTCCATGGTTTGCTAAAGCTGCAAGAGGCTGGTTCCTTAATCCACACACAGCTAAGAGACAGAGATTGCTGTTGCATGAGAATGGTGTTGATTACTTATTTATTCATGTCTGGACAGAGAAAAGCAAAGCAAGTCAAAAGTTTGAGAGACATGCAGCAGGGCGGAAGGGAGAAGAGTGGGCAGCAGGAAGACCGAGGAAGACCCTCAGGTAATCGGAGAGAAGTGTGTGCTAAACCAAAAACCTTTCACTGCAGTTCTGGTTGTGGGATTCCCGGGTTGATGGTAGACCCCAGGTGTGAGCAGCTGTGGTGGGAATGGAGAGGTACTCAGTGGTTTCAGATCTCTCAGCTTCGCAGGGTAGATAGAGACAGAGGTTCAGGGGGCTGTGATAAGCTCCCTGGAGTGTGGGAGGTGTGGTTATGAATGCAGGTGGGCATAGCGTTCCCAGAATCCACATGTCCTGTGAGAGGCCCTTCTACTCTAAAATGTATTTTATGTTTTTTTCTTAAAGATTTCTTTTGTTTACTATGGGTACAGAAGAGGGCGCCAGATCTCATTACAGAAGGTTTTGCGCCCCCATGTGGGTGCTGGGAATTGAACTCAGGAGCTCTGGCTGGCAGGCAGTGCTCTTAACCTCTAAGCCATCTCTCAGCCCCCTAAAATGTTTTTTTTTCTCCCCAAACTGAAGACAGCTAAGCTCTCCCAGTGAGTGTACTCCTTGTAATTACCGGCGGCGTGGATACCCAATCCTTGGCCGGCAAGCCAGTGTTGGTAATCCCCTGATTCGTGAAGGAGGGCACTGTGGCTGAGCACTGTGCAGGAAGTCTCTAGGGAAGCACGGATGTGCACGTGCATGCTGGGCAATGTTCTGATTCTCCCCCTCGGTCCTCGGCAGGTCCTTCCCATGGGACATGGGATGACTACGAAATAAGTATCTTTTTACTGGAGTGGGAAGTCGTGGAACAGGAAGTGGGCCACAGAGGGAGAAAAACTTGTAAAAAAGCCAGGGCTATCCAACAGCGCCTGTGTCGTCGGGGCCTGAGGAAGACCTGGCAGGAATGTCTGCAAGTGATGCAGAGTCTGCTGAAAATACACTTCATGCTCTGTCAGAAGAGAGCAGGGATCGAACCTCTGTTCACTCCTTACGCCATGGAACTCTATAGGATCCTTGGCCACGGACCAGAGTGCAGCCCCTTGCCAGGTGAGTCCCTATGCGGAGACCTCTGAGGCCCTCCAGCACCAGCTGGCCTTTCTTCCTGGGCACAGAATGTAGGCAAGCCCCATTCCCCCAGGCCTGTGTGGCACAAAGCAGCCATGTCTGGCCTCTCTGTGTGTCTAACTTCCACTCACACCCAAGCAATGGAACTATGACTTGTTCATAGCTGAGTTTTGACCAAGGGGCCAATTAATTACTGAAGGTGATTCAGGGAGAACCAGGACACCATGCCTATGATCTCTCTCTGTCTCTCTGTCTCTCTGTCTCTCTGTCTCTCTGTCTCTCTGTCTCTCTCTCTCTCTCTGTGTGTGTGTCTCTTTCTTTTCCCACAGGACCTCTCTCTGATGGAGGAGCTGGTAACCCCAAACTTCACATGTACTTTCAACCTCCAATTGTGTGGCCGACTCCCATGTTCCAGCCTCAGGATTCTGGCTTCCCTGTACCTTCTAGAGTGCTCAAGGAGATCCCACAGCCATCGATGTACAGCCGGGCTCCTTGATTCCCTGATGGGAGACTTGGAAAACATTTGATTGAGCCACACCTACTTCCTGCTTTGTTCCTGGAGAAACTAGCCTTCATCAGCCATGGGCAACTTGTTATGAGCACCAAGGCCCTAAGAGAAGACAGTGGGGATTCCTTGAATTTTCTCTAACAACATGGGAATCGTTATGTTCTGTATATGAAGCTTTTTTCTCTGCCTCTTCAGTGAAGAGTAATAGGTGGAATCAAATAAACATTTCAAAAGAAACTCCCGCCTCCTCCTTGTCCTTTCAGTAGAGCCAATAAGTGTGGTGGGGCAGGGGAGGTGGTAATGATGGCGCTTTACTCCTGGGTGACTGGGACTTGGCCTCTAACCTCTGTCTTCATCAGACTCCTTGTACAGTGTCTCCTCCACTGCCAGGGCAAGCCCTGCTGCCACAGACAGCTCAGCACTGTGTCCATTCGCTATCCCTCCTGTTGTAGCAATCAGGGTTAGTGTTTCAGAGCCTCAGACTCCTCAGATTGCAATGGAAGGCAGTTAGAGCTGGAGTAATGTCTGTGCGGTGCACTGATGGAACATCAAGTCAGAGAACATCAAGGTTTCTCTGATATGAGTTTAAATTTATAAGAAGGCCCAATAGGGGACATTGCTACCTAGTCTAAGTTTAGAAAGCGTTTCTCTTTGAATGAAGGACAGTTACATGGCGTGAGCTGTCATTTTGACCGGGTTAAATGTATAATCCCATTGTCTTTCAACGTTGGATAGTCACATCACTATTTTCCACCTAGACGAGATGGTCATATCACACAGTGTCACTCACTCTAGGGATCATTGTGAGGTGGATCTTGTTAACCTTGGGAATTAGGCGTGACATTAGGTGATATAAAAGGCTGTCCAGTTGGATAGGGATGGACTCATGGGTGTCCTTAACCGTTGTCAACTTGACTACATTCACGTTTAGCTAGAACACCAAAGTGGGTGGGCACAATCATGAGGGATTTTTGCATAATCCATTTTGAGGCATGTTCCACTTCTGATCTGGATCTTTGAGGTTGGAAAACAGATGTTTCATAAGGGCAGAGTGGGACTAGGGCAAGGGTTCACAATCCATGGGTCAAGACCACATTGATGGGTGGAACAACCAAGTGTATTACAGGGATCTCCTAAAACACCTCAATCATCAGACTTATGCATTAGGATTTGGAACATTAACAATAGTATCATTATGAAGTATCAACAAAATAATTGTATGGTTAGATATCACCACAACATGTGGAATTTTATTGAAAGTTCTGAGCATTAGGAAAGTTGAGAACCACTCCATGAGAGGCTACTTCTTTGAGAGTTTGGCTGATCCTGAAGACCAGCTGAGAAAGTTCTTGGGTGGGAACTCCAGCCACTGGATCCTTAGACCTTCTGTTCATAGGCAGCCATTGTTGGCTTAGCGGGACCACAGGTTGCAATGGATTGTAGTAAATCATCTCAAGACACCCTCACACACCAACAGAGTATGGGAGAGAGACAGAGAGAGTCAGACAAAGAGACAGACAGACACACAGACACACACAGACAGACAGACTGACACACACACACACACACACACACACAGACAGACTGACAGATAGACAGGGACAGAAAAAAAGGCTGACTTAAACCAAATTAAACCAAAAACCTTTCACTGCAGTTCTGGTTGTGGGATTCCCGGGTCGATGCCAGACCCCAGATGTGAGCAGCTGTGGTGGGAATGGAGAGGTACTCAGTGGTTCCTGATCTCTAACCTTCTTTCAGTAAAGAGACAGAGGTTCAGGGGTCTGTGATAAGCTCCCTGGATTGTGAGAGGGTGGTTATGAGTGTAGGTGGGGACAGCGTTCCCAGAACCCACATGTCCTGTGAGAGCCTCTTCTATTCTGAAATGTATTTTCTAAAACTGAAGACACCTATGCTCTCCCAGAGAGTATACTCCTTGTAATTACCAGCCAGGTGGATGCCTAGTCCTTGGTCGGGAAGCTAGTGTTGGTAACCTCATGATCGGTGAAGGACGGCACTGTGGCTGGTAAGTGTGCAGGAAGAGTCCCCAAGAAAAATTCAGATGTGTATGTGCATGCTGGGACATATTCCAGTCCCATCCTTCTGTCCTTTAAAGGTTCTTCCCATAGGCCATGGAATGACTATGAAATTGGGATGTTCCTGCTGGAGTAGGAAGTTGTTGAACAGGAAGTTGGCCACACAGGCAGGAAGATATACAAGAAAACCAGGGCCATTCTATAACAACTCTGTGAGTGGGACCTGTGGAAGATCTGGCAATGCTGTTTCAACCTGCTGCTAAGTCTGCTGAATCTGCACAGGGCTTTATGTAATGAGAGACCTAGAATAGAAGTGGTGTTTTCTCCTTATGAGAAGGAGGCCCTGTTTAGGACCCTGGGCTCCAGATTACAGGGAAGCCATTTTCCAGGTGAGTCCTTTCTGTTTGGACCTCTGACGTTCTCTAGAACTGGTCACCATCTCACCTGTTCATGATTGAGCAGAGAGCACATCACACGTTGTAGGCAAGCCCCTTTCCCACAGGTCTCTATCACAGTCTGCCAGTCTTTCTCTGTTACCCCAGGCAATGGAATTTAGACTTGTCTATTGCTGACTATGACAGACAAGATAGGCAATTACTGAATGTGATTTAATGAGGGTGGAGGTGCCGTGCTTTTGATCTGTGTTTCTTCTCTCAGAACCTCTCTATGATTGGGCTGGTAAATCCCCGCTTTCAATGTACATTCAGGCTCCAATGGTATTTCCATCTCCTGTGTACCAGTCTTGGGATCAAGGCATCTCTGACCTTCTGGAGAGTCTCAGGGAACCCATTACTGATGATATCCAGGGAGGATTAACTGGTTCCCAGATGGGTCCATGGAATCCCAGCTATCCTTTGACAGTTCCACACCTACTTCCTGCCTTATCCCTGGAGATGCCAGCCTTCTTCAGCCATGGTCAACTGCTTATGACCACCAAGGCTCTCAGAGAAGATACTGGAGATTCCTTGAATTTTCTCTAACAACTCTGGAATCATTATGTTTTGTATGTGTAAGCTTCTTTCTCTGCCTCCTCAGTTACGAGTAACAAGTGGAATCAAATAAAAGTCTCTAAAGAAACTCCTGCCTCATCCTTGTCATTTCAATGGGGGCCAGTAGAGGGGCAGGGGATGTGGTACTGGTGGAATTTTATTCCTGAGTGACTGGGACCTGCCCTCTACCCTCTATGTTCATCAGACTCCTGGCATTGTGTCTCCTGTACTACAAGGGGAACCCCTGCTTCCATGGAAAACAGCTCAACACTGTTTCCATTCTCTAGCCCTCTTGTTGTGGAACACATGGTCAGTGTTTCAGAGCCTCAAATTCTCCAGAATAAAATAGAAACTGTTTGGAGCTGGAGATGTAGCTGTGCAGTGGAGTGATGTAACATCAATTAGGAGAATATTAAAAGTTATCACTTTTAAGTTTCAGATACTAAAAGAATGTGTGTCAAGTGTCCTTGACATCTGTCCTAAATTTATAATGCCTTGGAAGTTGTAAAAGGGATAGTTATTTCAGGCATAATTATGACCTGGTTAAATATATAATGCTTTTGCTATTTTATATTGGACTGTTATGTCACTTTGGTGTAATTATAACCTCGTTAGTATTTCATTTGGAAGTTAAATATGATACAATGTAATATGATTGTCAAATTAACAAGGGTGGACTTCTGATGGCTATTTTTGGGAGATAACCCCAATAATCCAGATGTTTTGATAGGGTGCTTACCATTGCCCTCCCTAGCAAGTCCATCTCTTCACTGGTGTTAGGGTAGTGATTCTCATCATACAGGTTGTGACTCCTTCCTTTGAGTGTTGAAAGGTACCCTTACACAGGGTTTACCAAATACCATGGCGTATATCTGATATTTACATTCCAATTCATAAAAGGAGCAAAATTATAGTTATGAAGTAACAATGAAAATAATTCCATGTTTTGGGATCACCACAACACAAGGAGCCATATCAAAGTGTCAAAGCTTTAGGAAAGTTCATCACCAGTGCATTAGAGGCCACTTTGAGATTCTTGCATATGCTGAATACCAGCTGAGACATTCAGCCTCAGTGAACCAATACCTACTGTATTGTAAGATGTTCTGTTCATAGGCAGCCATTGTTGGATTAGCTGGACCACAGCCTATAAAACATTCTAATAAATCCCATATACACATTATATATTTATATTCATTTGATTCTGTAAATTTTATTGCTCTAGAGAATCATGTCAAATACAGTCACCTAGGCTGACTTTGAATTTATGGCAATCCTCCTGCCTCTACCGTGGGGTCACAGGTGTGTGCCACGACACCCCATTCTGGCTTTATTATTTAGTTTGCTGAGTCTTTCCTTAACTCTGTGTCCAACCTACCCATTGAGTTTTCTGTTGTGTCTATGTAATCTGTAAGCTTTCATTCAGTCTTCATTTATTATTCCTTGTTATCCATCTGTATTTCCAGTCTTTCAGTTCTTAAAACATATGCTGCATTGATAATTCTTACATCAAAAGTCTCTGTAGGTCTCTCCTGCTTACTCTCACTCCCTGAACCTCATTTCTTTGTTCACAAGATGAATTTTCCTGAGAGCTGTGTAAAGATTAAAAAAAAAAATACAATTCTTTCTCCTGGAAGAGTCGCCTGAAGCTGTTTGCATGTGGCTTATTGGTGAAAAGTACTGCCTCCCCTGTGAAGATTTGCAGGCATCTCTCCTGGTATATAGACACCTGAAACCCAAGTCTCAGCTTGGAAGTATTTTGTCCAGTTGGTGATATGGAGTCAGGATGCAAATTCCTGTGAGCGCCAGTCTATAGCAAAGTCACCTGAGTAGGAAGACCCCTTCCCACTCAGCACCAGGAATCAGCACAGATAAAGCTGGCTTGCAGTCCTTGGAGAGATTTCCAATTTTAAGACACATCCTTTGAGATGCTAGCATATTGGACTATTTGGAGGCACCCTGGGCTGTACACTTGGCTCCTTGGGTGCTAGTGTTCTGAGTCCTCGTCCACCAAAGCTCAGGTCCGTCCTAAGCACCCTTGTTTCCATTCCTTGCTCACAGTGACCTTGACAGAACAGTGATTACCTCCAGACTCTGATTACTTCTTTGCTTCCCTTGGGCTAAGCCATCCTCTCCTTTTCTGTCTCTGCTTTCTGAGTGTGGTTGCAATGTGATCAGCCAGCTTCCTGCTTTTGCCTCTCAGCCTTCCTTGACTGTTTCCATATCTTCCTCCCAATAATGGGCTCTATCTCCCTGAAAGGGCACATCAAAATAAACCCTTTCCCCTTTAAGTTGCTTTTTATCAGGGTACTTTATTATGGCCACAGAAAAGTAACTAAGATAGAATCTCTGTGATTGGATCATGTGGCACTCAGTTATAAACTTCCCTCTTGGGACTGCTTTCACCATGACCCATGGTTTGGGTATATTGTGTTTTCATTTTTATTTGATTTAAAGAATATTTTATTTCTTCAATGACCTCTTCATCATTCAGTAGTAACTTAGGTTTTTGTTTTTTGAGACAAGGTTTCTCTGTGTAGCCTTGGCTGTCCTGGAACTCGCTCTGTAGGCTGGCCTTGAAGAGATCTGCCTGCCACTGCTTCCTGAATGCTGGGATTAAAGGCATGTGCCACTACTGCCTGGTTTAGCATTGTGTAATTTAATCTCCATGAGTATTCAGGAGTTTCTCTTCCTGTGGATTTGAAATTTTATTTTATTGTGAACCGACAGAATATGGGAATTATCCCAGGTTCCCTTTATTTGTTGAGACTTGCTTTATATCTAATATATGATCTAATTTAGAGAAAGTTCTGTGGTCTGTTGAGAAAATAGTATATTCTTCAGTGTTTGGATGGAATGCTCTGTAGAGACAGTTAAGTCCACTTGACCCATGATGCTGTTTGATTCAGATGTTTCTCAATTTTTTGCCTGGATAACCTGTTGATTGATGAAATTGGGGTGTTCAAGTTGCCCACTGTTACTGTGCTAAAGTAGTAGTATTTGTTTGTGGAATTAGGCACAGTCACATTTGGTGTGTTTATGTTTAGAATTATAATGTACTGTTGGTTGTATGAATTGGTATGAATCGCCAATTGGTATGAAGAGCCATTTTTTCCCCCTATTTTGTCAGATCTAGACCAGTGAGGGCTCCTTGTGTCCTGGTTCTGCTTGTTTTTTAATCCTTCCACTCACAGGAAGTATTTGTCTCATGAGGAGGTATTTCTTAGAGACATCAAGTGGATAGTTCCTGCCCCCTAATCCAATCTGGGTAGTCCGTGTTTTTGAACAGAGAATGGAGATTATCAGTATTTGGAGCCATTGAGAAGTGTATATTATTTTCTACCATTTTGTTGATTTTGTAGTATTTGGTGTTTTGCTATTCCTTTCTTGTTTGTTTGTGTTTTTATTTTTCAAGACAGGGTTTCTCTGTGTATAGTCCTGGCTGTCTGGAACTCACTCTGTAGATTAGGCCAGCCTTAAACTCAGAAATCCACCTGCTTCTGCCTCCCAAGTGCTAGGATCAAAGGCATGTGTCACAACCACTCAGCTCTTGCTTAACTTATTCAAAAGTGGTTTATTCTTCCCTGTGGATGGTTTACTTTTCTGTTCATTCCAAAGAATCTCTTTAAGTATCTTCTGAAGAGCTTTCTGTAAAGCCCATGTTCATGGAAAGCTTTCTTTTCTCCTTATTATTATTATGATTGAGTCTGAGTCTTACCTTGTAATTGTGGATGGCCTGGAACTCACACAGATCTGTCAGCTTCAGCTTCCCCAGTGCTGAACTTAAAGGCATGAGTCACCACACCTAGCTTTATTTATTTTTATTTTTAATGGCCCAATGAGATGAGGTGTGTGTGTGTGTGTTATGTATACAATGTTCTGTCTGTACACCAAAAGAGGACCCAAGAGCTCATTACAGATGGTTGTGAGCTACCATGTGGTCACTAGGAACTGAACTCAGGACCTTTGGAAGAGCAGCCACTGCTCTTAACCACTGAGCCATCTCTGCAGCCCATGACTCCATTTTGGTCAAAATTGTCCATGTCTCAGGACAATTTTCTGTGAAGACATCACTGATTAACCCATCTTGTGGTTTGGTTTGGTCTGGTCATCCAACAAGGAGGGAGGCCCTTCCTGTTTGATCTGATCCCACGTTCTGTGTGTGTGTGCATGTGTGTGCGCGCATGCATGTGCACAGACATTCAAGGAGAAAATGTCAAAAGCCTTTTATTCTTGGCTAAATTTAAGAGACTAGGAGTTCTAGAGAGTTCCAGAAGGAAAGGTTCTCAGGATGGGTTTACCTAAAGTCTGCTATGAAATATTGAAGAATATTTAGTCTCTGTTGAGTGCTTGGTCTCCGAGGCTCAGGGTACTTTGTGGAGTAGGGTCAGAAAGAATGTTCCGAGCAGGACTGGTGAAGAGCGCTGCGAAATGCTATCTTCAGGACATGGCATGTCTTTTTGTAGCAGACTATCAACATATCACGGCTATAGGACTCTCTAAGAGGATTCCTAAGCAAATCCTAGACCACAGAGGAGTCAACAGCACAGCACAGTCCTGAGCATTCACTTTTGAGCAGAATCTGAATCTTCAAAGTGTTTAGACCTTTTACAATTTTGTTTGATTACAATTTACAATTATCAACGATTACAAGTAGACATAACCTGACGTGCACATGTGACAGCTGTATTTAACAAGTAAAAGGATTTCAGCTCAAACAGAAACTTAACTGATCAGATTGTGTTAAATGCCTGAAAAAATTAACAGGAAACCCAGAGTATTAAATATTTATTGATTCCTTTGTTTTGTGATCCTCTAGGATGTGTCTTATAGAATGCAAAGCTTAAAAAGAAAAAGACTGGGATCATCAAAACATTGTCGATAATGACAACCCTTTTAGACATGTTCCTAATTAGATCATTCTTTAGCTGTACTAGGCCCCATGGTACTGGGAGGTGGTGTGACATCACCCACCTAGCCCTCTGCATCTTTTTGCTCTCTGGTTATGCTCAAGCTGTGTCCTTCAAAACAAATCAGTGAAGGTGACTCATCTCTATCCTGGATGTGACAGCCAGGATGGAGGAGGTAGGAAGTGAAGAAGTTCTTTCCTGTAGTGGGGGAACCATTTCCAGACTGTCCTGAAATTACATAGCACTGACTGGCCTCAGACTCACAGCATCTTCTTGCCTCAGCTTCCCAAGTGCCAGGACTACTTGAACGAGCCATCATATCGGCAGGTTTTAACAGGAGGGCTACATAGAAAGTTCCAGGCTAGTTTGGAGTGAGATCTAGTTATGTCTTTTGGTTGGCTCCCCTGTGGTTCCTGCAACAAACCGCAATGAGATTAGTGTAGAAATCTCTCATCCTAACCATCCTGCAAGCCAGAAATCCAACGTCAACACCGGGCTCCAGTCAAGGTGTCAGCTCTGCTGGGCTCTGGGCTCCCAGTGACTCTTTGCCCTCCGTGGCTCTCGGGCCTTCCTCCATCTTCCAAATCCATCGCTTCAGGTTCTTTCTTCTGTGTGGATGTGTGGATGTGCATGCACATGCATACGTAGCATGCACTGTGCATTCATGCATTTCTCTCATTTCTGCTTCTCCAGTTACCTTCTGAGGACCCTGAGATCATACATCTTCCACCTTTAGAGCCCAGGTCATGTGCCCATTCAGGAGCCTTAATTTAGACAGATCTAGGAAGTCTCTGTGGCAGTGAGGTAACATTCACAGGTCCCAGGAGGGGGGATGGGACACAATCCAGTGCTGTCATGTTACCTGATCTATTTCCTCACTCAGGAAGTCACTCTGAAACTCAAGGATGCGAATAAAGTATAAAAGATGGGGCAGCAGCCAGGCTTCTAGCTGGAATAGGGCTCCCAGCTATGGGTGGATTGTCTTTCTTTTTAAAAAGATGCATTTATATTACACAAGATTATTTTGCCTGCATGTATGTATGTGTGTGCACCATGTGTGTACAGTCTCAGCCTCCCAGGAAGCTAGATTAGAGCCACGAGGCTCAGTTCAAATGCTTTGTTTAAAATAAAAGTTGCTGGGCATGTGGTGAGTCACCCCAGGAGTGACCTCCGAAGAGTTCTGGAGAGTCTTATGTCAAGGTGGGAGGAGCCCGGGGACGGCAGAAGGGTCACAGCAATAATTTCTTAAGCTTCTATAGGATGCAGCTCTCTGCTCCTTATCTTAATAAAACGGAACTTGTTCAGGAATCCTGCTCAGGGAATCTATTCAGACAAACACTTTGCCCACTAGCAATTTAAACATACGGCACTTGTTACTGCTGATTTTTAGAAAATGCTTATTTTCCAGTTACAGTGTAATCCAGGAAAGACAAAAAATGTGTTTTGACACAAATAAGTAAATTTTAAAAAATTAAGTAAGAGTTTTGTAAAGATAGGAGCAAAGTTGAGATTGACATGTGACTATTGTCTCATATTAGTCTAATAGAACTCTCTAGAAGCAATTCTGGAATTGTTCTTTCTAGTGTCATGAAATTGCTAACCTGCCCAAGAGTATTAGTCAAAGGTTTTGTAAGGGGAAAAAAATCTTTTCAGTAGTAAGAAATCTCAGAGTGGACCTGAGGTTTGCAGTGTAATGCAGATATAGGAAGAGAGATTTTCTCCTCCATGGCTTTTGGTGCCAGGGTGGAGCATTCAGGCTTGTACATGCCACGCCCCCTCACCCCTCCTCCCTAACTGGAAATTCGTGATGCCCTCACCTGGTATTTAAAGGATGTTAGACTAAATCCACACTGTGGTGGAAACTTACTGTTCTTTTGTTTCTTTTAACCCTGGCTGTCCTGGAACTTGTTCTGTAGACCAGTCTAGCCTTGAACTCAGAAATCTGCCTGCCTCTGCCTCCCAAATGCTGGGATTAAAGGCGTGCGCCACCACTGTCTGGTTAACTTACTGTTCTTTACTGAACACATCTGTACTCTTAAGTCATGCCATAAGTTTCGAGTCTTTATCATGGTGGAGATCCATGAACTGATTACTAACAAAGATCAGAAGAAAGACAAAAAGTTCAAGAAAAGATTTTATTCAGGAATTCCCTATGAATTAAAAAAATATTAATACTGACCATAATGAGCTTAACTGCAAAAGATACCTCAACCCAATGAGGTCAGCTTTGAATGAGACAATGTTTGAGTTACCGTCTGTCTTACTCTAGGTACTCTCTGTTCCCTCACTCCCTTCTCTCCATTTTGTTCTGATTTCTTTATTTGCTTGTTTTTGAGACAGAATCTCAAGCCAGACAGTGGTGATATACAACTTTTATCCCAGCACTTGGGGGGCAGAGGCAGGCAGATCTCTGTGAGTTCGAGGCCAGCCTGGGCTACAGAGTGAGTTCCAGGGCATCCCAGGCTACACAAAGAAACTGTCTTAAAACACAACACAACACAACACAACACACACACACACACACACACACACACACACACACACACACACACACATACACACGATCTTTCTACATAACCCTGGCTGTCCTGGAACTCATTATGTAGACTAGGCTGGCCTTGAACTCAAAGAGATCCTCCCTCCTCTGCCTCCCAAGTGTTGAGATCAAAGGTGTGTGCCACCATTCCTGGCTCCCATTTTGCTCTTTTGAGACAAGGTCTCACACTAGAGTTCAGACTGGTCCAGAACTCACAGTCCGCCTCAGCAGCCTCCCACATGCTGGAATTATGTGCATGTGCTAGCATGCTTGGTGCTAGGCACCTTTTATAAAAATTCTATTCTCTAAGGGCTGGGGACATAGCTCAGTTTGTAGTGTGCTTTCATAGCAGGCAAGAGGCCCTGGGTTTGATCCACTGCATTTCCTAATCAGGTGGCACATACCCATAATCCTAGCTTTGGGGAGGTAGAGTCAGGAGGATCAGAAGGTCAAGGTCATGCTTAGCTTTGTAGGGCAGTGTTTTTCAACCATCCTAATGCTGTGACCTTTTAATACCAGTTCCTCATGTTGTGGTGACCCCAACCATAAAATTATTTTCATTGCTACTTCACAACTGTAATTTTGCTACTGTTATGAATCATAATGCAAATATCTGATGTGCATGTGACATGTGATCCCTGTGCAGGGGTCATTCAACCCCCAACAGGGTTTTGACCCACAGGTTAGAATTGGTGGCATAGGGAGTTCAAGGCTAGCCTGGGCTAGAGACTCTATCTAAAACAACAACAGACCCCAAGAACCAATACTCTGAGCCAGATGTAGTAGCTCATGTCTGTAATTCTAGCACTAGGAGGTTGAGGCAGGAGAACTTCCACGAGATCCAGGCCAGCCTAAGCTGTAGAGTGAGACCCTGTCCCAAAACCACATATCAGAATGCATGTGTACACCTCTCTCCTCACTATGCTCCGTCTACTTACTTATCCAGAGCCAGGATATGCCAGAAGTATGCATTGCTACCTGACCTCTCTTTTTCTTTTCTCTATTGGATTTAGTTTTAAACAAAACTAGCTCAGTAAAATCAATCATAAGGTGGTAATATAAGGAATGTCTAGAATTTAAGAATGGGTTGTGTTCTGTGGCTATTCCTGTTCACATTTTATCACCCCTTAGCTTGGGCTCAGGGTCAATTGATGTCTGAGAGTCTAAATAGTTATAAGAAGTAGCCGGGTGGTGGTGGTGCATGCTTTTAATTCCAGCACTCAGGAGGCAGAAGCTGGTAGATCTCTGTGAGTTTAAGGGTCCTGGTCTACAGAGCAAGTTCCAAAACAGCCAGGACTACACAGAGAGACCCTGTCTCAAAGCAACAAAACAAAACAAAAATCACCACCACCACCTCCTCCTCCTCCTCCTCCTCCTCCTCCTCCTCCTCCTCCTCCAACACCACCACCATCACGACCACCACCACCACCAAAACCTCAATTTTTTTTTTTTTTTAAGTTTCTCAAGACAGGGTTTCTCTGTGTACCTACCATGGCTGTCCTGGAACTTGCTTTGTAGACCAGGCTGGCCTCGAACTCATGGAGATCCATCTGCCTCTGCCTCCCAAGAATTGGGATTATAAGGGTGTGCCACCACCACCGGGTCCCAAAAATTTTTAAAGGGACTGTGTTATATGGTACAGTTGAAACAATATATGCTTAATTAAACATTATATGTAAATACAATAGCTATATATAAGCATATGCATTTTAATAAGCTTAGGAATTAATTTTTTTCTATTAAATAAAGAGAAAAATAGTGTTGGTAAAATCTCTAGTTCATGAAATGGCCAGAAAACATTTGTGTGGACTCTTGCCTACATAATCAATTTCTATTTTTATCACACAAGTACAGAGTGATCCCACACAGCCATAGGGGACAGGCAGCCCTGCCTCCAAGATACTGTATTTCAAATAGCAACACCATGCAAGACATGTTCTTCTCATGGCCTAAGAAGAAGCCTGTAGGTAATGTCTATGTTAGATCATGCCTAATCAAATAATAGTGGCAATTTTGTGAGCATATTGTGAAGAGAGTTCAGTTTGTGCTCATGTGTTTGAGCATGTGCATGTAAGTATGCACATGTATGGAGTGTCTTCCTCATCTTAGTTTCTGAGGCAGGGTCTCTCACTGAACCTGAAGTTAGCCTATTTGGCTAGACTGGCCAGCCAGCTCCAGAGACCTGCAGCCTCTCCCTCCCCAGCTTCAGATTACAGGCACATGCTAGCTACCACAGCCCATTTAAAAAACAAAACAAAACAAAACAAAAAAGCAAAAACAAAACAAAAAAAAACCAAACATAGGTACTGGGCACCCAATTCAGGTCCCAAAGCTGTCTTTCCAGTCCCAGTCTTTAAATCTAAAAACTAACTAAATACTCCATCAAAAATCAACTGTGGGTAAGCGCAGGGCTCCTACATAACATTTACTTCAGTCCAACTTGCAGAACTCAGGAAGCACCCACATCTGTGTGCGACTGAAGGTTAGCTGTTTGGTGACCGCTGATGCATTTGGCAAGAGAACCAAGCAGTTCGTTTGCTTGTTTTATCAGAATTTTCTAGCACCAGGATCTCTCATAACCCTTCTTTCTAAAAAGCTAAGTCCGACTCCCTAAGTCAAAGACTGCATGTGCAGAGCTAGTATTTATGTATCCAGAATTTTCCAAAGGACTTAACTGTGGCCCAGGCGCTGTATGTAGGGTCAGTGTATTTTAAACGGCAAAGATTGCCCATCACATTCTACAGCAAACGGAACGCACTAATGAACTATACATGTATGCACACAAAAGGCTCAGTCTGGAGGTTACTCCCCACCCCTTTAACATAGGAGACAGAAAGTATGTGGGGTGTGCCCCAAATCAGTCATTAGATTAGCTTATAAAAATAAATGAAATGGGAAAATACAGGCTGTTTGCTGAGTAAGAATGGACAATTCTTAGTAGAAGGGAGTGGGGTGGGGGCAGGCTCTGCATGACCATTGTTCACTGGCTCATGACAAAGGGTGTCAGTAACAGAGACAATGCAGTGAGAGCCACAGAGGGATTCTGCCCTCTTCCTGCCCAGCCCAGTACATAAATAGCTTCCCTGCAGGACAGTACTTAAGTGGGTGGAGACAGAGTGGGCACCCACAATCAGCCACACGCTCTTACACAGGCAGTCAAATCAAGACAATTTTATTTACACTTTAGAAAGCAAACAGGCACCAAAAAACGGTTAGGGAACTTGAAGTGTTTTATTTTGTACTTTTAAGTGTAGGTCATCAGTGATTCATCTGTATAGATATTTGTCCTGGTTATAGTAGTGAACCTCCCGTTTGGAAACTTTAAAACTTCAAGTATTCAAAATGCACGCGAATCCCCCAAGTTTTATCTAGCGTACATTCTCACAGTGATTAACTTATTATCTAGACACCCTCACAGTGATTAGTCAGATGACATGGAAGGTGAATTTGTCTTAAAGCAAAGTTCAAAATCTCAACTAATTAAACATCTTCCTGATCAGCAGTCATTTTAACAGTGCTATGTTTTTAAATGAAAGATAAAATGTGTGTGTGTGTGTGTGTGTGTGTGTGTGTGTGTGTGTGTGTTGCAAATAGTTTTTACCATTCAGGCTAAGCACAAAATGTCACCAAAGAATAAACACCTACAGCATACCTGCCACACTGTCGTCATTTTCCTCATCTGCTGAAGGGCTTTCCAGGGTCTCTGCATCTCCACCTGCCTCTACCAGTAATGTCTGTGGTCCTGCCCCCATAGAACCACCCTCTGGAGGGCAGCTGTTCTTTGTGGCATTGTCGTGCAGCCTGCAGCTGGATAGCCTGGACTTCACATGCAATTCCAGAAACTCAAATGACACTAGATTAGAGTCCCTCTAAATCTTTTTTTAGTACAGTTTGGCAAATATCCCAAATGAAATTCAACTCTAAGTTCAAAGTATCAAACCGAGATAGAGCTAAGTGCCTCTGTGACTCTCTGGGTGGTTTGGAGAGCGTAGGAATGGAAACCCAATTGTCTCCCACTGAAGGGCTGCGAACACCTGTTGCTTTATCATGGCAGAATAATAGTAACTGCAGATGAGATGGAGGAGTCCCAGAGCAACCGCTGCTGGGACGCATCTTTAAATGCCAACAACCCCGCCCCCTCTCAATCTCAGACACGTGGTGTCAGACCCACTATATCCCACAGCGACAGGAACAGCCAGCATTAAAACGGACACCTGACTGGGTTTGTTCGGTGTCTCCGGGGACTCCAAGCGCTGTCAGGCTTTCTCTCTCTCTCTCTCCCTACCTGCCGATTTGAAATGCATTTTGTTTTTGTTGTTGTTGTTTGTTTGTTTCTAAGGAGGAAGGGGAAGGTTTATAAGGCTGTCTGGAGAGACTAGGGCTAGATGGCCAAGTCACCAGGTCTGGCCCGCCCGCTGCTGGCCTTGCTGGACCTTCCTGGGTCCAGGAGGACCAAGGGTGGGGAATGCATCTCCACTGCGGTGGCCAAGGCCTGCTCTCCCTCCTCTGGCGTCACCACCAAGGCACTTTCCTCTAAGCTGCTGCCACTGCTGTCCGTGAGCCCCTTCCGACCCTCAGGGCTGGACGCGGCCGAAGAGGCCTTGCTGGCTGGAGTGTGCCGTTCCGGCACTCGGCTGGCCCAGTTCTGCTCTGTGATTAGATGGTGGCCATTGCAGCGCTTGACAGGCTGGTCTCTGCCTTGTGCATCGTTCAGGGTTACCACTGTGAAGTCTGCTGGTGGTGGTGGGCCCCCAGGGAACCCTGTGGCCCTTGCCTGTACTGGGGGACAGGCAGGGTGTGTGTAGTAAGGTGGGAGCCCAATGGAGGCGCTGGGCGGATCAGAGCTGGAGGCCTGGGGTAGGGGTTCCAAGGGCTTGTGTTTGGTTTCTGAGGCATCTGGGCAGAAGTGGTTGGTAACCCCTTGCTTGAGCTTCTTCCAGCCCAGGTGGTAAATCTCCAGCATGTTGAGCACCAGTGACGCACAGGCCACAGCTAGCATGAAGATGACGAAGATGGTCTTCTCTGTGGGCCTAGAGATGAAGCAGTCTACCGTGTTGGGGCAGGGCCAGCGGTCACAGCGGTAAAGTGGCTGCAGCTGGAAGCCATATAGAAAGTACTGGCCCGCGATGAAGCCCACCTCGAAGAGCGTCTTGAAGATGATGTTGAAGACGTAGGTCCGCAGCAGCGCGCCTGCAATGCGCACCTTTCCACGGTCGTCACGCAGTGGTGGGTCCCGGGGACTCGCTGTACGCATCGGCTCACGGCCACGGCCGTGCTGAGGGTTGTCTCTCCTCAGCAGCTCCTCCTCCCGCTCCCTCTTCTTCTCCTCCATGCGCACGATGTGCAGCACGTGGCCCAGGTAGATGAGGGTGGGTGTGGACACAAAGATGATCTGCAGCGCCCAGAAGCGGATGTGCGAGATGGGGAAGGCGCGGTCGTAGCAGACGTTCTCGCAGCCGGGCTGCTGCGTGTTGCAGGTGAAGTCTGACTGTTCGTCGCCCCACACCTCCTCGGCCGCCGCCCCCAGCACCAGGATGCGGAAGATGAACAGCACGGTCAGCCACACTTTGCCGATGACTGTGGAGTGCTCCTGCGCGTTCTCCAGCAGCCGCCCCAAGAAGCTCCAGTCGCCCATCGCTCCCGACAGCTAACCTGCAAGGGGAACATGGCTGTTACTACTGGGGAGAGCCGGACAACGCAGCAGCATGGCCGCAGTGTGCTGCCAGCCCCCAGTAGCTTCGGGTCCCCCCTACCTCCGAGCCAAAGCAGGTGGAGGCCTAGGGTGGGGCCGCATGCCTGTAATCCCAGAACCAGGGAGCCTCAGCTAGACAGAAAGACCTTGTATTATTTTTATTGTATTATTTACTCCTCCTCCTCCTCTTCCTCCTCAGTGGTAAAATTGTGCTAATAACCCGAGTTAGATCCTGGGAATTCATTTGGAAGAACTGACTCGTGAACGTTGTCCTCTGATCCCTACACATCGGCCATGGCACATATGCACCCGCACTCACACACATCATACACATACACACAGTAACAGTAATAAATAAAAGAATTTAAAAGTATTTGGTGGTTGCAGTTGTCCTGTATGACTTTTCTGTCATTATCCCCTAAACAACATAGTATAGCAACAATTTCCACAGCATTTACATTGTATTAGATATCTCAAATCATCCAGAGATGACATACAGTATGCAGAGGGATGAGACAGGTTCTTTACAAATACTTCGCCATTTTATAGAGGGGACCTGGAATCTGTGGGGGTCCTGGAGCCAATCCAATCCCCATGGACACTGAGTACCAATCACCACTACGACTCAGCAGTCGTCACAGTGGGCAACTGCTGGTGTAAATGACTTAACCACCCTCCTGATCCCTCACTTCAGGGATGAGGAAGCCTGGGCACAAGGAAAGAGAAATGCGTCCCCTGCCTCTAACTCTGTGTCCCCTCCTCTCCAGAATGCCTCTGCATAGAGCCGGGAACCTGGCTCCACTCCAGACCTCTGCCTTTCTGCGCCCATGGGATACAGAACATTTGCCAAACTGCTGCCCTTCAGGGGCAACCATCTAAACTCTCGCCTGGCTGATCTCCCAACTCACCCATTCTTCATTTTCTCTTTCTCCATATCAACACTGTTTATAATGCTAAATCTTAAATACAAGGCTCTCTCCTACTATTATACAATTATAATATTTTAATTATTATAAAAGCATTTAAGAAAAAATACACTGACATTACTCAGCACGCATGAGGACTGCCCAAAGTTCAGAGTCGCCTGGTCTACCTAACCAGTTCCAGCCAGCTAGGGCTCCATGTCAACAACTGTCTCAAAACAGACAAACAAAATACTGATAGCAGTATTATTATTATTATTATTATTATTATTATTATTATTATTATTCCTTTGGCCAGAAGCTCTTACTAAACATTCTTGGTTCAAAAGAAAATCAAGAGGCTTAGAGGAGGGTGCAGTTAATCTTAGTACTTGATAGGTGCTGGAGGAGGATCAGACGTTCCAGATCATCCTCGGCTACATAGGACATTTGAGGCCAGCCTGGGATAGGTGGGGCCTTATTTAAAAACATAAAATAGATACGAACAAGCACAGGAAAAGATGTATCCTCAGCAAAGATGGCTGGCTCCCAGCCAGATTCTTCACTGACGATAAAACCACGGGGTACTCAGCAGTGTGGGCCTTGCATAGAACCTATGACTCCCTTCCGTATACTTCAAACCATCTCTGGCTGACGTTACCACACCTGGTACCGTAGAATGCCATGCACGTGGTTGCTGTGATGGCTAATCTTCACTGTCAACTTGTCTAGATTTAGAATCACCTAGGAGTTGGGTGAGCCCCACTTCAGGGTATGTCTGAGGGTATTTCCAGAGAGGATGAACTGAGTGGGCAAGACCCAAGCCTGTTTGTGGGCAACAACATCCAAATGGGTTGGGGGACCAGAGAGAGTGGAAAAAGTGAAAGTAACAAGGCAGTGGAGCTCGGGTTTCGGTGTGAGCCACTCTGCTCTTTCAGTCCCTACCACCACGATGGGCTGAACCTCTGAAACCATGAGCCAAATAAATAAGTTGTCTTCCTGTTGTCTTGTCATGTGATGAGAAAGATGACCAACACTGAATTATTTAGGGAAAAACAACCAAGGTTGAAAAAACCCTCTGGTTGGGTCAGTTGGCTGGGAGTCAAGGTCCGACTGTCAGTGTCGAATGGACACTTTCCAAGGCCACCATGAAGGAGAACCACAAGAAAGGATCATTTTTATCACCATTTCAATAATTAACCAACCACCTAAAATCACCTCACCTATCATGTATGAAATCTCTGTGGTCCCCATGGAAGCCCAAACTGGATGGGACAGCCAAAGGCAGAGGCTCACTGGGATCTGAGCACTGTTAAGTGCTCCAGAAGTGCCCAGAGTTGGCTGTCCATGGGTTCCTCCTTAGGGCCAAGGTTCCAGTCCAACAGAGCAAGGCCTGCAACCACTAATCACTCAGTAGTGTTAGTGGGCACACAGCATGTGTCCAGTACTGTGTTGGGTGTTAGGGAATCATACACACAGCTGCAGTATTATTATTGTACTAGCTAAAGGCAAGTGGGAGAGGCCCAGGAGCTTTGGATTTAGGGTGGAGTGTGGAGGGCCCAGATAGGGCTCATGAAGGCATCTGGTGGTGCTCTATCTGTGGACATCACTCCTTCAGGGCACACCCTCAGCAAGGTCTGTGGACAGGAGGCCTTCTCTCTCTGAGCCTGGTCACTGAAGGGCTACCATGATGGTTAATCTTGTCAACTCAATGAGATTCAGAAGCACCATGGGAATCAGCCTCTGGGCATGTTTGTGAGGGAGTTCCTAGGCGAGGTTGACTGAGGTGAGAAGACAGGCAGCCCCACTGCACGGGCTGGCTTTCTGGGCTGAATAAAAAGGAGGAAGCGAGTTGAGTAGTGGCATGCCTGATTGTGGATGCAATAGGACCAGTTCCTGGCAAGTCAGCCTAGCCAACTGGTGAGCTCTGGGTTCAATAAGAGACCCAGTTTAGAAACATAAGGTGGACAGTAACAGTGGAAGACATCTAAAGACTTTGGCTACCACCTTGTGTACATGTACATACACATACAATACTAATCTACTTAATTAAGAAATATTATTTGGATAGGAGAATTTGCTCAGTGGTTAAGACCTCAAGTTTGATTCCAATCATGCTCATGGCAACTCACAACCATCTGTAACTACAGTCCCAGGGGGTCCTACACCCTCTTCTGACCTTGTAGGCACCAGGCACTCACATGGTATGGTACATAGACATGCATGCAGACAAAATTCTCATGCACATAAAATAATAAAATGAATTAATCTAAAACTTTAAAAATTTATTGATTTGGGTGCAAGTCAGAAAAGACTTCACAGGAGTCTGTTCTCTACTTCCACCCTGTAGGTTGTGGGATCAAACTCAGGTAGTCCAGCTTGGCAGCAAGCCCCTTTACCCACTGAGCTATCCTTTTAAAAATATTTTTTTAATATTTATTTTATTATATGTGTATTAGAGTTTTGCCTGTATGTCTGCACACCACATGCATTCGTGGTGCCCTCAGAGGTCAGGAGAGGGCATCAAATTCCTGGAACTGGAGTTACAGGTGGTTGTGAGCCACCATGTGGATGCCAGGAACAGAACCCAGGTCCTCTGCAAGGCAACAAGTGCTCTTAACTGCTGAACCATCTTTCCAGACCCCCTTCCCCATCTTACAGCCTCAATACTAGTCTTTCTGAATCAGCTTGGAATTAAATAAAACTTCACTTACTAGCTGACTAAGGGAGCAGTTAAATGTTAACTCCAAGCACCCTTCCAATGCTTGCTTATTGGGTTAAGAATGGGGATGAAATCTTACTCTTTATAAATTCCACACTCCGCTTGTCCCCGCTGTGGCATGCTCTGCATGCTCTCAGAAGATAAAATATCATCCTTCAAAGACTTAAGTCACTTAAAGCAGCCACTCTTTTTCCTGATGGATGTAAGGGATCAATTCTAGCTCCTTCTTTCTTCTCTTCCAGTCAGCCCTAAATCTACCCATCCCTCAGAGCTGTCCCTAGAAGGAGGGGTAGTTAGCTGCCCCCAGGATAAGGCTATCAGGAAGGCACCTTGCCAAGGCTTCAGTATGGTTCACCTGTTAGAGGTGTGGTTCCCAAGAGTGGTGGTATTGGGAAGCTGTGGGAATTCAAGTCCTTAAGACACCAGGGGCATAGTCCTCAAAGACAGCGTGGGGCCGGTCTGTCTCTCCCTCACCCTCACTCTTACTGTTTGTGTGCACGCATACACGTACACACACACACACACACACACACACACACACACACACACACACCCTCATTCTCCACCATGGCTATTTGCAGAGAGAGGGATGGGGAAAGGAAGAGATGGTAGGGCCCCACAGAGCTGAACTCATGCCAATGCCTGCCATTGAGCCTCTAACACTGCCAGCTACAGAAACTCTTCCTAAGCATTTTGTGGTGGTCAGGCCTGCATCACAAACAGGAAAAGTCCACAGTTCTGACTTGTGTCTCAGTCCTTCTGCCACCCTCCCTGGGGTCTGCTAAGACTCTGACACACAAGTAAGCATGTAGGTAGCACTGCATAGACAAAGCCATGGTAGCATGTGGTGGGGCTCTTCCCTGGGCCCTGGCCACAGTCCAGAGTACACTAAATTCCCAGAACCCCTGTAGACTGGCCTGTGTGTGCAGTTTCTCCAGGGCCCAGCCTGTGGACCCGTCCTTGCCTTCCAGCCTCCTGTGTAGGCCCACACCTTTCTCCTTATTGACCTAGGACACCACAGCGTCCAGTCTCAAGACCACTAGAGGACTAAAGACTCTGTCCCCTTTAGTCCCACCCCTGGGGTGGAGCCAGCACACACACCTTTCCTTGGGATGTCTATGTAGAACTGTGGCAAACACTGCTGGCCATGGCTAAGGAGAGGCCAGTGCACGTGTTTAAGTCTCTTCCAGACGCTCATCTCCCAGAAGCACTCTCTGTTTGCTAGCAAACATTGACAAGATGTGCTGGAACCACGGGCCTGGGGTCTCCTCATACAAGGTTGATGGCACAGAGGGAAGGGACTTTTCTGCTTGGAATAGATACTGGATACTGCTGCCGGCATTTCCCTGCAGGCTAGGGAGTCCAAATGGCCCCGTGTGTGTGAGCTGACCTCATAGTGAGGAACTGATCCACCCCAGATGCCCATCATATGCACCTGTTGAGGAACATGAATAGCCCAATAACTATCCTCCACTGGGAAATTGGTGGAGGAAAGGCACGGTGGCAGGGTGGGATGGGGGTGGGGGAGCTGGCTGCACTGCCTGTCACTCTGCTGACTGGGTCCTCTCTAGAAGAGTCATCAGCTCCAGGCACTTACAACACACCAATACATGCTCCTGTGCAACCTCTAAGAATAGCGATGTGCCTCTGAGTGTCCTGTCGGTGCGCTGGCTGTGGCCACAGTGCAACCAAGCCGTAGGGATAGGCTAGTTCTCAAGCACTCTGTGTGTAGTGGTGAATCTTGATGGGAAGGAATTTGGTAATGTGTGAGAGACACAGTGACACAGTACCTTCGGCTGCAAGTGAAATCCTCAGGGATCTTCAGGATGAAGGGTGTGGAAACAGATGCCCACTAATAGATGGCAGATAAACAGAAGGAACCTGGTGGTTGCTGTGGCTGACATGGTAATCTGGCTAACCCAGGGCCTACTCTCATATCTCTGGTCTACCTCTGACAGGGCTGGGGAGGGACACCTTTGTTCTCTGTCCTCCCAGCCAGCCAGAGGGGACCACCAAAAGGGGACTAAAATCTGTGCATGAAGATGAAGAATTCTGGGAAGTTCTTAGAAAGTTTTGATTTTCTTTGCTTTTTAAAAAATATTTTATTTTTAATTTTGTATGTATGTATGTGTGCTGTGTAGGTATGTATGGGTGCCTGGAGGGATCAGAAGAAGGTATCTTTTAAAAGCTACTGTGAGCCACCAGCCCCATGAGGGTGCTGGAATTGTTAGAAGGTCTTATTAATAAAACAAACCTGAGGCCAGTTATTCAGTTATTGGAGTGAATGCTAGAAGATCAGAGAAACAGAAAAAACCACAGCTACCTCACCTCACCAGTTCCTCAGCTGATCCTGTTTCCTCAGACTGGAAGTCTCTGAGTCCTCATTCAGAATGGATCTCAGCTGAACTGTGCTGCTCAAAAGCCTAAAAGCTTAACCAGCCAAATGCTGCTAGTTTCTGGTCCTCACGCCTTATATACTTTTCTGTTTTCTGCCGTCACTCCCTGGGATTAAAGGCTCACTACTTGGGATTAAAGGCATGTATCACCATGCTTGGCTCTATCCTTGAACAGATGGATTTCTGCCTCTGGAATGCTAGGATTAAAGGTGTGTGCTACCACTGCCTATCCTCTATATTTAATATTGTGGCTTTTCTGTCTCTGATCCCAGATAAGTTTATTAGGGTACACAATATTTTGGGGAACACAATACCACCACACAATCCTATCGATATATCATCTTCAATTCCTAAGAGAGTAAGGCTAGGCATAAATGAGAAATTATGGATCATTCATAATTACTGGAAAAAATTTCACATGATCCCTAACTACTGAAACATATACTATTATTAAATATAATTTCAAGCATATTAATGACACTAAGAGTAGACAGCATTCATAAGGATGACACCAAGGTTATCCTTTGGTTTCCATACACCACAGATCTTCTTGCACCACACACACACACATATGAGCATGTGCAACCATACATACATGAGCAAGCACAACTGTACACACATGAGCATGTGCAACCATACATACATGAGCAAGCACAACTGTACACACATATGAGCATGTGCAATCATGCATACATGAGCAAGCACAACTGTACACACATGAACATGCACACCTGCACACACCTGCACATACCTGCACACATGTATAAAAACAAAAATAAAAAGCAAACCAACCTGGGCAAAGTGGCTCTTGCCTGTAATTCTATACTTGGGAGGCTGGAATAGGATTGGCATGAGTTTGAGGTCAGCCTGGGCTACACAGTAAGGTCCACACACGCACACAACTGCTGTAGGAGCTGAGGTCACAGAGGCCCACTGGCAGTCCTGAGAGGCATGGATGATGGACAAGGGTCAAGACAGGCCCTGTTGTCCCTGCACCAGTCTCCCACAGGGGGACAGAACTAGGGGAGAGCAATTTCCCAGCTACTCTAATCCTCAAGGGCAAGGTATGTCCCAGACACCCCCTGCTGGGCCTCCATGCTGCACTCCTTGGTGAGGGTTTGGTTTTGTTTGGCAAAATGCATATGTGATGGAAACTTAACCAGAGGGCTGCCCATCTGTTTGGAAGACTAATAGTCTGGATCCAAGCTAGAGCCAAGCAGATAACTCCAGAGCAGACGGAGCCTTCATCTCCTTCACCATCATCTCCTTTAGGTGGTGGCTCCAGATGGTACAAAGGTGTTCTGGAGGCATCTTATTCATACCACTTAAAAACAGTTGTTTATTCTTATTTTATGAGCATTAGTGTTTTCGCCTGTTTTGTCTGCATGAGGGTGCCAGGCCTCCTGTAACTGGAGTTATGGGTGGTTATGAGCTGCCATGTGGGTGCTGGGAATTGAACCCAGGTCCTGTGGAAGAGCAGCCAGTGCTCTTAACTGTGGAGCTGTCTCTCCAGCCCCATTCATACCATTTTTTAACTGTACCCCTAACATGAGTTAGCAGCAGAGTCTGCAGGGGTGGGTGCGACATGCTGATTTGACAAGACAGCTGGGCCACAGGGGGGTCGTGCAGCAGGATGAGGTCCACCTGGACAAACGACCCCTGCTGGGAAGAGGAAGCGGTGTTCATGTGGGTTGCTCCTCCCCACCAAGTGTGTTGGGAGGTGGTGGGGCCACAAAGCGGGGACTTGCCGGATGGTCCTGGTCCTCAGGTAAACTCGGGCAGGCCCCTGGAGGGAACTGTGGGACGCCAGCCTCTCTGCTTCCTTTGTGTGGATGTGACCTTCCTCTCTGTAGCTCAGCAGACATCAGCACCACACCCTTGAGACGAGGAGACTAGCGCTGTGAGGAGTGTGCCTCAGATATATCTGTGGCAGATTGATCTCGAAGGCAGCCCAAGTTTACTCTTTTCGTAATGGGAACTGCTTAACTCGGTGAGGTGCTTACAGTTTAATGACAGGAGACCTTACCCATCGTTCGAACAGCACTTTAAATAGTCACGTGCTGCTTAGCAGCGTGTGGTGCTGACAGACTGCAAAGCGACAGGGTCCTAGAAGGTTGCACCACCTGGTGAGGACGCTCGCTTTAGTTTGTGTGTGTAACTCTGTAGTCACACTGTGACAAAATCAACCTGTGGCAGTTGTCAGAACAGGCTCCTGCACAGGTGGGACACGGGTGGAACTCCCCTACAAGGTGGTAGGTAGTGGGGCTACAGATCGCCAGGAGGTGAATATTTATCGTGGCATATGCACTTGATCCCAGTACCTGGGAAGTGGAGGCAGGAATACCAGGAGCTGAATGCCAACCTGGGCTACTTGAGTGAGTCTGAGGCTAGCCCGAGGAACCTGAATTGTTCACTATACTGCCACTACGTCCTGCAAACAACAGCAGTCCTTAGCCCTACATCACTGAGCACTAACAGGTCTTAGGTTTCCAAAGCTTCTCACAGCTTTCATGACGCTTGGCCGCTCCATTTCTTTTGGACAGTTATATAGTTTTTCATTGGGGCCTTGGGATGTGTTGGTGTTCCTGTCAGAGCAAATGGTGGCTATTTATTAAAGCAGGGACAGCCTGGGGCTCACTCCTGAGCCCGGGTTTGTCGGACGTGGTCACAGTTTAAGACATAGCACATCTTTTAAAATTGGTCTGTGCGCGGCAAGGTGGCACACATCTGCAATGTCCTGTAATCCTAGCATTCAGGACACTGAGCAAGGGCCTGAAGTTCAAAAGCAAAGTAGAGAAGGGCAAAAATACAGAAAAACAAGAGAAAGAAGAAAAGGAAAGAGAGTAAGAAAGATCTCTCTTTAAAATTTTTGTTTTATGGTATGAGTGCTTTGTTGGTATCCTGGCTAGTTTTATATCAACTTAACACAAGCTGACTGAAAGGAAGGAACCTCAACTCAGAAAATGCCTCCTTAAGATCAGGTTGTAGGGAAGCTTAAGGGTATTTTCTTAATTAGTGAGTGATATGGGAGGTGCTATCCCTGGGCTGGTGGTCCTGGGTTCTGTAAGACGGACTGAACAAGCAAGCCCCAGGGAGCAAGCCAGTAAGCAGCACCCTTCCATGGCCTCTGCCTCTGCTCCTGCCTCCAGCCGTCTGCCCTGACTTTCTCTTTCCTCACCAAGTTGCTTTGGGTCATGGCATTTCATCACAGCAACAGAAACCCTAACTCCAGGGTTTGGAGTATCGCCTCTGGACAGAAGGAAACAAAGCCACAGGCGGAATGAGTGTGATCCAAACAACAGCACCAGATCTGAGGTGAGAAAGCAGTAACTTTCCCAGCTGTTTGTGTGCGAGAGCCGACTGTGGACCCACTCTGCTCGCTGCAGACTGTAGCCCAGAGTCAGTACAAACAAAGGAGCCACTGGGCTGTGCTTTATTTTTTTAATTTTATTTTATAATTTAATCTAATTTTACATATCAGCCACGGATCCTCTGCCCCCCCCCCCCATTCCTATCTCCTCCAGGGCAAGGACTCCCCTGGGGATTCAGCTCAGCCTAGTAGATTCAGTGAGGCAGGTCCAGTCCCTTCCTCCCTTCACCCAGGCTGAGCAAAGTGTCCCCACATATGCCCCAGGCTCCAAACAGCCAGCTCATGCATGAAGAGGAGGGACTGTGTGAGGAGAATTGTTGAGACCATGATTGGAAAAAGCACAGGGACAAATAGCAAAATTAGTGGAAACACATGATCTGTGAGCCACTGGGCTGTTCTGAGAGGCGAGAGATAGGTGAGAAGTGGAGTTCAAGAAAGAAAGGGCCTCAGGCAGCTGGCAAGGACTCAGTGTGGCCAGCAGAGGTGGCCAAATGGGCTAGGCTATAGAGCGGGCAAACAGACCAAGAAGGAACCAAAAGGGACTATCTTCTGAGGACAAACAGAACAGGATGTGTGTCTAAGTCAAGTCAGGAAATGCATTAAGCGTGAACCTCAAAGCCTGGCCTGGGGAGGTCACAGGGCTCTCTGAAGAGAAAAAGGTTTTGGCTGGGATGCTGAATAGAGTCTGGAAGAAAAAGGAAGGCTTTGCCTCTGTGACGGCCTGGTGGAAGAGGCATGAGGCCACAGGCAAGAGGGAGCTGAGTGACCCCCAACCCCGAAAGGCCATATGCTCTAGTGAGAGGGTATTGTACCCACATTACCGGGCACATTTCAGGTGCAGTTGTGTGCTGCATAAGAATCCAGGCAATGTGGACGGAAGACTAGGGCACTCAGAACCATTGCCATGTCCAGCCTGTCATCTGTCAGCATCAGGACCAACCAAGGACACGTGAAGAACGACGCCCTTTGAAGGGCCTGTGAGCTGTGTGTGAAAGCAGTGCTTGAGTCGGATGTGGTGGAGTAAGGTGCTAAGATGTACTAGAGATGAAGCTCAGAAGCGGGGCGTGTTGAGGACACCTGTGTCTTCTTAGTTGTAGACCAGATGAGGGTCTCCAGAGAAGTCACTGCATTTGGATTTCCAAGTCTTGGAGTCTGCGCTCTGAGAAACTGTTTGTAATGCCTCTGTACTCCACCTCTTGTCATGATTTCCCTTCAGTCTTGTAGGAAAGTCATTCACAGCCTTCTTCCTTTCTCTTCTTACCCTCTCTCCTTCCTGTGTCTTTGATTCTCTCTCTCTCTCTCTCTCTCTCTCTCTCTCTCTCTCTCTCTCTCTCAGGACACGAGAAGAACAGAACTGGCCCCACTCCCTGCTGTCTGCTGCAGTGGGCGAGCTAGCTGAGGCAGTGCTGGAGACTCGCTCAGGTGGTGACAATGAGGGAAAGATGGCGGGCTGACCAACCCAGCTACTGCCCAGGCCCAGAACCAGGGCTGTGAAGTGGCCCACCCCAACACCCGCCTCATCTATGGACTGTTAGAGCATGTGATGGGGATGAACCTACAGATCCAAAATACAGGATCTCCACCACACAGGACAACAGTATGTCCAAGAGGAGCCCCAGTGAAAGCCCAGTATGGAGGGTATAACAGACCAATGACTCATGGCAATGTACACAGGTAAAGATGTGTGGACTAAAGGGTAAACTGTGTGACTCACTGGGCCACACTGCAGCTTCCACGATGAGATTTTTCTATTCGGGTTTTTGTTTGTTTGTTTGGTTTTACTTTTCAATTTTGTTTGTTGGGGAGGGGGTTGCAAGGGCATAGAGAGTGGAACTGAGGGGGACAGAGAGCTGAGTGGGATTGAGATGCATGACGTGAAATCCACAAAGAATCAATAAAAAGTAAAAAAAAAAGGGGGGGGGGCTTACTCTGTAGCTCAGGCTGACCTCAAAGGTATAATTCTGCCTCGGCCTCCTGAGTAGCTGGGAATGTAGTAGTTTAAAAGTGGCCAGGTATCTCTTGCAGTGTCTAATGTCAAAATGGGGCCAGCAGGTGGTACAGGGACCAGGGAGGGGCTTGAGGGCAAAGGGACACTGAGGAACACCACTCCTGATTCAGAAGCCAGCAACGTGCTGAGGGCTGGCAGAGGGCTTTGATGAGTGGCGTGTCAACATTTTTCAGAGTGTTCAACATGGGTGAAGCAAAGACCCTTTGATCTCAGCAGAAGGAGGCTACCCACAGTCCTCAAATGACCAGTCTAGCAGGAAGGTAGGACCAGAGAGTCTAATCAAGGGGTTAAAAGGCGGCAGGCGGGGTTAAGTGGGGCGTGGGGGAAAGAGCACTTGGTTAATAAACACATAATTAAAAGAGAAGTCAGCACAGTCTCAGGCAGGGGCTGGGCCCCCTCAGAGGTGTTTCCAAGCCGTGGAAGCCATGGATGGAGGACGTCGGAGGGGTAAGTCATAGGAACAAGGAGGATGAGGACACCAGGAGCCTTCTCCCCCACAGCAGTGGAGAGACAAGTGTGAGAAGAAGCCTTCCCTGAAGTGTTGACAAAACTTGGTCAGGGAGGTCAAAAGGAGGTCGTCTCAGGGCAGGCCTCAGTTCCCAAAAAGATGAGTCTGCAGAGAAGGAATGGAAAGAAAGGAAGGTCCTACCTTCTTCTCATAGCCAGAGGCTGCAGCCATGGGCAGCCAGCCCTCAGCTGAACCTGTCCCTGTAACACAAACCAAATGTCCAGACACAGAAGGTGGGCACAGGGGTCCACGGAGCCAGAGGGCAAGACACATAAGGCAAGGACATGGTTGTGAAAACCAAACAGAGGGCCGAACACTCAGAAGTGAGGGAGTATCCCTCCAGGCATGAAGAAAGAGGGCACAGCAAGCCAGCAGGACAGGCCTCAGCAGGAGGGACAGGTACCTGGTTCTCACTTATGGCAACACTAACACCTTTGAGGGGCTGAACAGAGCGACACGATCTGTCCAGAGCACTCCTGGGACCCCCTCTCTGTGTGTCCTGAATGTTCTAGAGGGGAGCACAGAACTTTAGAGGGTCTCCAATGAGGACCCCTGCTGCCATCTAGAGAGGCCACTCCCTACAGGATAGATGGTAAGATAGCTGAGCTCCACCTGATCACGCTCCTGAGACATGCTGAGGACTGGAGAGGGTCAGACAAGGCTGAGGAGCAGATTGGAGCTCGTGACTCCAACTACAGGAACAAATGTGCTCCTTCCCAAGGTGGGCCATCGGCGGTGGAGGACAAGTAGGGGAGACCGTGGCAATCGTGGGTTCTATTGGGGACACATGAAGTTTGAAATGCCTGAGGTGGGCAAGTGTCCAAGCTTGAGGTCCCATCTGGGAGTTGTCACCAAGTAGAAGGTATTTAAAGCCTTCAAGCTGGGTGTGGTGGCACACTCATTTAACCCCAGTACTCAAGCTGGGTGTGGTGGCACACTTATTTAGCCCCCTAGAGGCTTAAGAGAGATGAAAAATTTCAGACCACCATGGGATATGTAGGGAGACTCTATATTAAAAAAAAATAAAAAGTCCAAGTTGGGGCTGGAGAGATGGCTCAGCAGTTAGGAGCACTGACTGCTCTTCCAGAGGTCTTGGGTTCAATTCCCAGCACCTACATGGCAGCTCACAACTATCTGTAACTCCAGTTCCAGGGGTTCTGACACCTTCACACCAATGCACATAAGTTTTAAAAAAAATCCAAGTAAAAATAAAATAAATGAAATTTTCAGAGTACTTGAAGATCTTGCAGGGAAAGAGAAGGAAAGTGGCCGGCTGGCATTTGAGTCTGGAGCACACTGACAGCAGGATGACAGCAGGGACCTGCAAGGCAGCTGATCATAAGTCTTCCAAGTTTTAAAAAGATTTATTATTTTATGTGTCTGAGTGTTTTGTATGCATGCATATACATCAAGTGTGTGACTGGTGCCCTTGAAGGTCAGTCATAAGAGGGTGTCAGATTTCCTGGGACTGGAGTTACAGATGGTTGTGAGCCTCCATGCTGGTGTAGGGAGTTCAACTCGGCTCCCCTAGAGAGCAACAGCGTTCTTAACCGCTGAGCCTTAGGAAATGCAAAATTTACTAAGACTCCAGAATGGTATCAGAGGCAAAAGATTGAATGTGTAGCATTCTTTATTACCTTTTATAATAATATCTTAACTGTTTTTGTTAGTTAGAGGTAATATAGTCTGGGGTGGGGTTAGGAAAATCAATTTTGTATGAAGTGTATGTGATGGCCTGGAATACAACTGAGTGGAATTTTAAGGGTCCTATAAGACATAGAGTTCTATGTTCCATTAGTAATGTCTGCAGGGGTTTGAAAGATGGAGGGGCGGCTCAGGAAATAGGTTTTGCTGCTCCTGATTTGAGACATACTACAAAGGGACCTGGTGGGCTGAACTTGTCACAAATATGATCCAGTGATAAATGGGCTGATCTGGTGAACTCTTTAGTCATGGAAAATGGAAAGACTTTCCCACTAACTTCTTGTATTTCTTATCTACCCATTTCAAGCTTCATTCTTGAGACAGTATAGTTAGGTTTCCAGACTCTCAGATAAGAAATAGTTTATAAATTGTGTCTATAATATATAGACATCTTTGTCATGAATTCCCAAAATCCACTTTATGGTGACTATCTACATCAATGTGATGTAAATAGTTGGGTACTAGAAGCCATTCAGATAGTTCAAGGCACATGGGAGGATGTGTGTAAAGGCAACATGGTACATCTCACATATAGGACTTGAGCATCATGGACTTCCACAAGGGTGTGTGGGTCCTGGAACCCATCCTCAATGATACCCAGGGATGACTACTCCTGATATCCAGCACAGGACTCCCAGCCTTGTTCTCCAAATCTGTCTTAACTATTTTTGGTCTTTTATTTCTTCAATATGAAATTTGAACACAGCATATCAGTTCCACAAAAATCCTAACTATGGTATCCAAAGGAAACACATTCAACTTGTATTTGAACTGAAATCCACTCCTTACCATGTCATTCCTCTGCAGTAAGCACAGACATTCTCTGATGACACCCCCCCTCATCCCCATGCTTTAGACCTTGACCCAGAGGGCTTGTACTTACTCTATTGCTGGTTTATTTCCAGATGCTTGAGAAGTGTTCTACATTTTTTTTTCTTCTAAATAGTTGTAAATTTCCCTGATTAGTTATCATTAGTACTTGGGGACATGGACTGTTGGTTTGTTTGGGGCAGTGCTGTGGACCCAACCAGAGCTATCTGTGTGCCTGGCAAGCACTTTTACACCCAGCCTGGCTGTTCCTGTTCTATACTAATCTTGTGTCCAACAGTCTATTAGGAATCCCTGAACAGAGCTACCGGGAGATCACTTAGGGTTTGCCATGTAGCCATCATTCAACTCACCAGCTATTAAACACAGACCGTTCTTCTAATTCTTCCTGCTGTTCGTTTGATACCATGTTTACCTCTTAGCTCAAACTCACCTGGAACTTGTGATTCTCCTGCCTCGGCCTTTTCCCTCTTCATCTTTTTAAAAAACTATATTTTACCCTTGTATGTCTGTGCACCACATGCATGCTTAGTGCCCAAGGAAGCTAGAAGAGGGTGTTGGATCCCTGGGACTGGAGTTACAGACAGTTGTAAGCTGTTATGTGGGTGCTGGGAATTGAACCTGGGTCTTTGGGAAGAGCAGCCAGTGCTCTGATCTGCTGAGCTGTCTCTCCAGGCCTGTGATTCTGAGTGCTGGAACCAGAGCTAGCTTCCTGTTACTTCTTTTTCATTTGTTTGGTGGTGTTAGCAAGTAGACCGGGTAGCATGGTGGCATCTACTCATTTCTGACTTCAACGCAAATGCTTCAAATGCGTGCTTAGTGTTTTACTTATTTTCATCATTTTTTTTCAGACATGGTCTTACGTAGTTCAGGCTGACCTCAAACTTACTATGTAGCTGAGGCTAGCTCTGAACTTCTGATCCTGCTTTTATGTTCTAAGTGTTGGGAGTACAGATGTGCACTAGCATGGCTGGTGCACATGTCTTTAATTTCACAGTGTGCTCATTTTTATCAGGCTGAAGGAGCTTCTGGTCTTGGCTGGCTACAGGCTCCATGCTTCCCTTTGTTCCTATGCCATCACTGAGTACTAGACTTAATACAGCATTTTTTCCCACTGTATATATTTGATTTTTAGCTGGTGATCGCTGCAAAGGTGTCTTCACCATGGCTTACTTTCAATATCCAAGGACACTCTATATTCTATCATTTTACTTTAGATTTCTTTATTCACATCTTAGATGGACTGCTGGGGCCCATGGAGGTTTCCTAGTGGCTTTCCTTAGCAGGACCGCATAAGAGGATGATTGGGCCCCTGGCCTGGGTACCAGGTGTTCGGGAAGGGTCTACGCTTGGCTGTATCTAGCTTGTGGGAGGCCTTTTGCCTCTTCCCTTGGCATTGACATAAAAAGCCCTTTGGAATAAAGTTCTCGGCTGGTGGGTTTTGACCCAGGCCCTCCAGAGGCTATCCTGTGTTTCTGTCTGTCTCTTTCCTCTGTATTTCTAGCTATATATTCCCTGCTTCTCCCTGTTCAAGGGTACCCTGGTCACAAAAGTGGGGGCTGGTCTCCCACAGTGGACTACTGTTTGCACTATTGGTATATTTTGGCATATAAGTTAGGAAGCGGGAGGTTGAGTTCTCTGAATTATCTCATGTAAGGAAGTCTCTTACAGGAGTTTGGGACTAATGTCTTTTCCTGAGGCGGTGGCAGGAAGATCTAGATAGATCCTGCTTCATTAGTAGCTCTTGACTGTGTAAGTTTTCTTTTTCCTTTTCTTTTGGGTTTTCAAGACAGAGTTGTAGCAGGAATCTTAAAAGGTCTTATTAATAAAATCAAACCTGAGGCCAGGTATTGGGGTGAATGCTGGAAGATCAGAGAATCAGATAGCCACAGCTACCTCACCTCACCAGTTCCTCAGCTGATCCTGTTTCCTCAGACTGGAAGCCTCTGAGTCCTCATCCAAATGGATCTCAGCTGAACTGTGCTGCTCAAAAGCCTGAAAGCTTACCCAGCCAAGTGCTTCTAGTTTCTGGTCCTCATGCCTTATATACCTCTCTGCTTTCTACCATCACTCCCTGGGATTAAAGGCGTGAGTCACCATGCTTGGCTGTACCCTTGAACACACAGAGATCCAGAGGGATCTCTGCCTCTGGAATGCTAGGATTAAAGGCTTGTGCTACCACTGCCTAGCCTCTATGTTTAATATTGTGGCTGTTCTGTTCTCTAACCCCAGGTAAGTTTATTAGTGTGCACAATATTTTGGATAACACAATACCACCACACAGGGTTTCTCTGTGTAACAGCTCTGGATGTCCTGGAACTCTCTTTGTAGACCAGGCTGGCCTTGAACTCACAGAAATCCGACAGCCTCTGCCTCCAAAGTGCTGGGATTAAAGGTGTGAGCCATCAATGCCCAGCAAGTTTGCTATTTCTTGAGTTAATTTTGTCTTTCAGAAAAATCTCCACTTCCTGTGCATTTTAAATTTATTAATAAATTATTTGTAACATTAGCTTATGATTTCTAAACTCAGTGGTGGCAAGCCATGGCGGAGTACGCCTTTAATCCCAGCATTCAGGAAACAGATGTCTGTGAGTTCAAGCCTAGCCTGGTCTACAAAAAAGGTTCCAACCCAGTGAAGGTTGCATAGTGAGAGCCTGTCTCAAAAAAAAAAAAAAAAAAAAGCAACAAAACAAAAAACCCAAACAAATAAACAAACAAAGAACTACCAGGCTGAACAGTTGTGGTGCACACTTTTAATCCCAGCACTAGGGAGGCAGAAGCAGGCAGACCTCTGGAGGCCAGCCTGGCCTACAAAGATAGTTCCAGAACAGCTAGGACTACACAGAGAAACCCCGTCTCAATAAACCAAACCAAACAAACAAAAAAACCAATCACCAAAAAGCAACCAACATCACCAACAATAAAAAACTAAACTCAATGGTACCTGTACTGAGGTTCATATTTTAAAATGTTATGTCCTTCAGAAGTTCTATTTTGGTTTTGTTTTCTTTGTTAGAACCAGCTTTGGTATCCTTAAAAAGAATGAGTAGTGAACAGATGCCAGTTTTAGTATTTACCAATATGACTGGAGAATATCTACCAAAGGGCATTCTTTATTTTAGTGTAAATGTATTTATTTATTTATTTGTTCCAGTGGTTCTAGTCCTTATTTTAAGTGGAAAAAAAAATGCATGTTCTTTATCAAACTTGTACTTTTTTTTAAAGATATTTAAAAATTATGTGTCTCTGTGTGTATGTGTATGAGTACAGGTGTGTGGGCACCCACCAGAAGAGGGCTTCAAATCCCCTGGAACTGGAATTATAGGTAGCTGTGCCTGACATGGGTGCTGGGATCCAAACTCTGGTCCTCCGCAGAAGCAGTACAAGCTCTTAAAACACTGAGCCATCTTTCCAGCCCCTTAACGTAGCTGGCGAAGGCCTTGAACTTGTGTCGACGCTCTGGCCTCCTGAGTGCTGCCACTCCTGGGTTTTTACTTAACCTTCTAACACTCCCACACTCTTCAGAGAAAGGCCACTCTCTCCCGGAATTCATGATGTAGTGAAATTATAAACAGTTCTTTCTCCACGTCTCTTTTAGGAGCTCCCAAGCACTGTCAGAATATCATCCTAATGTCCAAGGATAAAGCTCCAGAAAGAGAGGATTATCTTTAAATCATATTTTAAAAATTCATGCTATATACAGTTTGCCTCCTCCCACCTCACGATGGCGATCACATTCGAGGTCAAGTGTACACCAGCTAAGCACTCAACCACATCTTGCCTCTTGCCATGGGGGTGGGGGGGAGCTCTTGCTCATTTACGAAGGCCTGAGAAGTTGATGCTCGAGTGGACACCCAGCTACCTACAGGAATCATGGGATGAACACATCATCTCTCAGAGGGAACTATGAACCACGTTTCTTTTTTGAGCTATGAGGGTTTAAAGGCCTAGTGAGAACTGCTTTCAGTCTTATTTTATTATGTGTGTGCGTGCATGTGTGTGCGCGCGCGCGCGCGCGTGTGTCCCAGAGAACAGCCTTGGTGTCATTCCTTTGGAGACTAGAGTCTCCCTGGTGCCCAGCAAGGAGGCTAGACTGGCTGGCCAGCAAGTCTCAGGTAGCCTCCCGTCTCTGTCCACCACTAGGATGTCAAGTGTGTGCCACCATGATGGACATTTTTTAATTATTTTTTTTTTTTTGGTGTTTAGTGTTTGTCTTTATGTGTGTGTGGGGGGGAGTGGACACACATCAGTGCATGATGTGCACACAGAGTACACACAGAGAGGATGTGGTTCTTGTTTTGTCATGCTCCACTTTATTCCCTTGAGACAGGGTCTCTCTCTGAACCTGGAGCAAGCCCCAGGGATTCTCTGTCTCCATCAGGTCATGGGCACGCTCATGACCACACCTGGCTTCTACTGTGGCTGCTGGGGACTGAACTCTGCTTGCACAGCAAATGCTTTTCCCGGCTGAGCTACTGCTCAGGCCCTTGCCTGCCCCTCTTACACAGGGTCTAGGTACTAAGGCAAGCACTTGACTGGATGATCTCTCCAGCCTTCGTTTTACTTTTTGAGACGAGGTCTTACTATGCTGTTTAGTCTGTGTTGTGGAATATTGTTTTAAGGTGTGTTACTTTTGTTTATGTTCCATTTGTTAACTCTGTGAAGCTGTGTTACTGTGCCTGTCTAAAACACCTGTTGGTCTAATAAAGAGCTGAATGGCCAATGCTGAGGCAGGAGAAAGGCTAGCAGAGCTGGCAGGCAGAGAGAATAAATAGAAGGGGAAATCTGGAAGATGGGAAATGAGCCAGAGAAGAGGACTCCAGGGCCCAGCCACACAGCAAGTCACGGAGTAAGAGTGCAAGTAAGTTTTATGGGAATAGGGAAAGGAAAAAGCCCAGAGGGAAAAGGTGGACGGGATAATTTAAGCTAAGGAAATCTGGCAAGAAACAAGCCAAGCTAAGGCCAGGTATTCATAATTAAGAATAAGCCTCCATGTGTGATTTATTTGGGAGCTGGATGGTGGGTCTCCCAGAAGAGTAATAAAAAAGCCAACAAGTCTGGCTTTGAACTCCTGTGCTGGTGCAGTCTTGCACCTCAGCCTCCCCAGTAGCTGGGGCTGCAAGGGCACCATCACCACACCTGGCTACAATGAGAGCTAATTTCAATTTGTAAGTAATGGAGATGTGTGCTTATTTAAACATAAAGGTCTTGGGGCTGAAGAGGTGGCTCAGTGGTTAACAGTACTTGTTGCTCTGCAGGGGAAGAGGGGTTGGTTCTTAGCACCCACATGGTGACTCACAACCATCCATAATTCCAATTCCAGGGCATCTGATGCCCTCTTCTGACCTCCAAGGGCACCAGGCACACATATATAATGCACATATATACATTCAGGCAAAGCATGCACACACATTTAAAAAAAAATCTAAAAAATGTTTAAAAACAAAGGTCTTCACTGCTTTGTATGGAAGAAGGGCAAGTTAACAATACATTTACATTTTTATTAAATTCTTTCTTCTTTGGATACTTGAACAAAATAAATTTCTCTCTGGAAATAAGTTTTGAGTGGCCCTTTCTGCTGTGGGATGTCTTTCTGTACGCTGTGTTGCTCTGATTGGTTGATAAATAAAGCTGCATTGGCCTATGGCAGGATAAGGTTAGGTGGTACATTCAAACTGAAGACTAGACAAGTAAGGATGGAGTTGGGGGAGATGCTAGCCTGCCACCCAAGGAGCAACAAGATGCCAGCCGAACGGTAACACCACAGCCATGTGGCAACATGTAGATTAATAGAAATGGGATGAATTAAGTTGTAAGAGCTTGGTAGTGAGAAGCCGGAGCCAATAAGCCATGGACTTGGTAATTAATATAAGCCTCTGTGTAATTATGTTATAAGTGGCTGCAGTACCATGGGGCTGGGCGAGACTGGAGAAACATGGGACCACAGTGCTTGGTGGGACTGGAGAAATTTACGGCTACTCCATTCTGTAAAGTTCTAACATCCACAGAAAGCTAGCAACTGGCCAAGCGTCGGGATGCCACAGGGAGATGGTGACAGCTTCCAAGGCCTCCATGCCACAAACAGACCCTTTGCTGTCCAGGGCTCCCTTCTTCTGCCCTGTCCAACTCTCTGGTTTCCTCTGCAGGTTACTAAATGGCATTGCAAGTCTTTTAAATGACATCTGGGAAAGAGCCACAAGACCCAGTAGAAATGTCACTTAGCAAAACATTTACTGAACATCACTTGCTAATGTTAATGAACTCACTTCAACTTCTTCCTCCAAGTGCAATAACTAAATAATGAAAAAGTGGTTACCTCTGAGTGAGACAGGACTTACCAACACTCTACTTTCTAAAGGAAGGGTTGGGCAAAGTATATTGCAGTAAAAGAAATTATAGGGGGCTGGAGAGATGGCTCAGCAGTCAAGAGCACTGGCTGCTCTCCCAGAGGCCCTGGGCTCAATTCCCAGCACCCACATGGCAGTTCACAACTGTAACTCCAGTTCCAGGGCTTCTGATGCCTCCACACAGATATACACGTAGGCAAAATATCAATGAATATAAAATAAAAATAAATTATATAAAAAAGAAATTATGGGATGCTTTAACATACTAGTGATCTCAACAGGCTCTTGGTATGCCTAAAATGCCTAAGTCAGGCAGCTTGCGTAGCTTTTATAGCTCCTGCCCTATAAACACAGTTAAAAGGTAATTTCCCTGTATAGACTGAGTGATGTCATCAGAAGTCATACGCTCTGTACCTGGTATAGGGAAACAGCCCCGTGGCACTAAGAACCACTCAGAAGCATCAGGTTTATCTTCCTTATTTACAGACCTGGAGGTGGAAGCCCCGAAAGAGTACTGAGATTTGCCTTACGCTGCACAGCCCGTAGTGCCAACGCCAGCAAGGAACCTCACTTGCCACTCTGTCACATTCCCCTTCCACATGCCTTCAAGGGGGTAAGCCAGGCACACTGCTCAGGTTCCAGCAGCTGCCCTTTGCATCAAATCACATTCTACACGCTTCAACAAGTATGTTAAGACAGACCATGTTCCATTGTAAGCTTTTGTCAATGAAGAGTGTCTTAAGGAGTATTTCCAGCTTCCATCAACGTTCCCAGAGGCTGGTGGGATAGCTCAGCAGGTAGAACACTTGCTGAACAAGCCTGGCCACCCACAGTCAATCACTGAACTCCGCATAAAGTTAGAAGGACAGAACCAACTCTCCAGGGTGTCCTCTCACTCCATATGTGCTGTGGCTCATGCCTGAGCCCAACACACACATATGCACGCTCCCTGAAAAGCATTGAGGACAGTCCAGTGGCCTCGGTCATCATATCACTGGAAACATCATTTTAAATGCAAATATTTCTAGGCTTAGCAAACAAACCCCATACCTTGATATAGCTATGGAATGTTATTTTCCACTTTGTAGTGAACAGAAACTGTATGTCAAAATGTTTTCAGCTTAAATTGGCAGGGAACTCATTATGGAACCTAGTCTGTCTTCAGACCTGTGGCAATCCTCCTGCCTCAGCTTCCCAAGTGCTGGAATTATAAGGCATGAGGCACTATGCCCAGCTAAAGATTCATTTTTAAATGAACAAGAAATAGATTTTCATGAATAAGTCTAGAACTAATTTATGGAGACAGTAAGGTAGCCTGAAGAAAAAAAAAAGCAATTTTCACAGTTAGTACCATTAGTTTGTAAATGGTTTAAATAAACTACTAATTCTTCAAGTAAAAGAATGAAGCGCATGAACCAGGCATGGTGGCCTTTAACCCAGCACTCAGAAAGTTAAAGCAGGCAGGTCTCTCTTAGTTTGGACTCAGCCTTGTCTACATAGAGAGTTCTAGGCAAGCCAGGACTACATAGTGAGACTTGGTTCCCAAAAACAAAACAAACAAAAAACAAAAACGAAGAATAAAGTGCACAAGTATAAAAATAACTCTCTGCAACTATTCACTTTTGAAGCTGTGACAGTTAAAAAAAAAAAAAAGCCAGCTGCAGATTGCTAATCTAATTACCATGAGGGAAAATTTCCCACCCCGTAACAATGACAATTTAGATGAAGCTTTATTTTCTTGCCTTTCTATGTTATACTAAAACCACAGACTGTTTTCGTGGATACACATGTGCTTCTATGGCCCCGTGAACAATAGTGGATGCGTTTCTCTCTCCAGGAAGCATTCAATGTCTCCTGTGTGCAGAACTGAGCTATATGTACTGTGAGCATTCAGATAACAGGAGTGTGTTCCTCACCTCTGGAGATGGGTTTGCAGACTATGGAAGAGGAAAATGGGTAGGATATATGCCCTGACTGCCTAGTCCTGAGGACCAGTAGAGCAAACCAGAGGGCCAGATAGACACAGGCAAGTTGAGCACCAGCTGAGTTTGGCTGGTTTCTTCACACTCAGATCCTAGGGCCAGGCTTTCTGCACAGGTGAGAATCTTTCCAGGCCTTTCAGCCCTCATATGTGCTGCAAGTGTTTATTAAAGTGCTGTAGGATTAGGAAACGGTGAAGGTTGATCCTGCGGCTGTGTGTGTGTCCTATGTACTGGTAGGCATGTGTTCAAGCAATGGAGGCTGTAGTCCCAATCTCCCACATGAGCCAGGCAGCCCACAGCAGCCATGAGAAAGTTTCAAACCCATCATGTCTTCTAACTATGAAAAACTAACCACAAGAACCTAAAGTATTAGTACCATTCAGGGAAACTGGTCAAAATTCTCTCCTCGTTGGCGAAGAGTTAACTTTTATTTCCTCCCATTTTTAAACCAGACCGCTTTCAGCCATGTGCTAGTCAGCAAAGTGCACTGTCTGCCCCCCCCCTCCGTGTGTGTGTGTGTGTGTGTGTGTGTGTGTGTGTGTGTGTGTGTGTACCGCTTCACACTATGGGGCAGAGCACTGATGCTTATCTCAACAAGAGGCCAAACTGCTGAGCCAGGCGAGTTTGTGCCAAGCGAGCTCATTTTTACTTTGAACACACTGATATTTAGAAAAGTCCCTCCCTTACTCCACTGTAATTGTTCCATGTTTGTCTTGCAATATATTTCACAGCACCACGGATGGGCAGTCCGGGAAGTGATGCACACATTACAAATCGCTGTAGTTTTTAATTCTAAAGGAGCGCCAGTGCACAATTTTTTTTTACAGCTGCTGCTCAATGGCACATTTTGGGAGGCATCCTGACAAAATGAAAATTGGAGTGCTTTAGTCCCTTTCACAAATATTCAGGAACCAAGACGGCTGACCAGGAGCGTGAATTCCAGCCACCAGTGTGAAGAGTGGACAGAAAACAAACAGCTGCCCAGCCGCTGCCACTACAAGTCTCTTAATTAAAGGATTCTTGTAGAAAGCAGCTAAGTGCACGCTTCTGAATATGTACATTCTTTACACGTGCACATCATCACATGCGCACAGATCAAGAAGCTGGGTACAGATCAAGATACTAGTAACTAAGGTATTTAAGAAAAATAAACTTCAGAAAGTTTCTTAGAAGGAAGGTGAGCCCACCTTGTTTCTCTCCAATCCAATCACTACGAATGCACAAGGACACTTGCAGGCCACTGCCTGCAGCTGGGGTGTCTTGCTAACATGACCTTAGGATCCCTGCTGTTGGGGGCAGCCTTGCTTTCCCCAACCCAAGGGCATAGTATCTCCAGGAAAACCATCTCGACCGAGCCTTAGTCATCCATCAAGGAGAGCAGGCGCTCCGCCCAGGTCTTTAGGAGCCTAACTGGAAGAGCAATCATTCCCAAAGTTTATCAAAGTCTCCCGATGCTCAGCTCCCTACCCCTACGGCGCCCCGCAACTATCCTAAGGATCACGAAAGCCTCCCAGGATCTGAGCGCCACCCGGCCTGGCCCAGGGGTGGCAGCGCCTTGTCCGGCCGCCCCGGGTGCTGCCGGGTCCCTAAATGTGGCCCTGGGGCGCCCAGTCCATCTTACCCCGCTCTGCCGCGGCGGCACCGGCGCTCCTCGCCCAGCGGGGCTCGGCCTGCTCTGAAAAGGAGGCTCCCTCTTCACTCGTGCGGCGCCCCTTCCCACGAGCGCCCCGCGCCAGGGTCCGGCCTCTCCGCCCCGGCCGCCATCCCCACCGCCGCGGTGCGCGCGGCACTTGGCGCGCCCCAAGCCGCGGCCCCTCCGCCCGCCACGCCCTCGCCACCTCCCACCCGGGCGGGCCGCGCCTCCCCGCCGGGGCCTCGCGCAGGCCACGCCCCCCGCGCCCCTCGCCCGGTCCTCTCCTGGAAAGCGGGGCACCTGCGCCCTCTTCGCACGCCCGCATCCTCCGGCGACACCTGCACCCCACTGCGCACCACGCGCGCTCCTCGCCCGGGCTCCCGCAGCTCGGCGGATCCGCGGAAGGAGTAGGAGCGGGCTCCCTGCCGCAAGCACCCCAGGATCGGGTCATGGAGGGCTGGAGTGGAGAGCCCGGCAGAGGCACGACCTGTTGCCCGGGTGGTCTGGGCGCTGCGCGCGTGGGCGTCGGTCGCGCCCGCGTGTCGCCGCCTGGGGATGCAGGGTTGTTCCCAGTGCGAGCCCCGGCCGGGATCCCTTCTCCGCCTGGCGGGTAGAGACGCACGCCCCCGCGGGCAAGAAGCTATAAATAGCGGCCGCCAGCCTGCTTCCAGGAGGACCCAAATTAGCAGACAGCTCCACAGGATTCTAATTTTTCCAAATAACTTGTTCCAAGGCGCTTGAGACTTGGCATGGCCTGAAGTGTTGGGGAAGATGTCCCTGCGGGCAACTTGTTCCAGCTGGTCTTGGGGATGAGATGCCAGAGTGTGGTCCATCTAGCCTGTCCGTAAGGGGGTGAGGCTTTTTAATATGTCCAACCCTCAGAGTTTCTCTCTTTGAGAGTCATAGGACAGAAGGCCACTGAGCAGGACAGAATCCCAACCCTGTCTATTGTCTCAATATCCGTTAGGTCTCGTGTTCCGTCTGGCTCCCTATGGTCTAGCAGGGGGATTGGACAGCAAAGATAATCATTAATAAATGACAGTTCACTGAGTTTTCGTGGCAATTTTGAAAGTTGATACCAGCATTCCCTTTATGACTGATGGATTTATTTCAGGAACGAGGCCAAAATTCTGGTTGTTTTACGGTCCCCATGACTAAAGTTTGACGCTGCTGGGATTAGCAACCAGCCTACTTTGAAGAAGTCACTCATTCTATTCAGATCAGAATTTGAGCGTATTCCAAAGAGGAAGAAAACAAAGCTTGTAAAGACATGCAAGCCTCTCTCCTGTCGTGGAGCCTCATGTTTGCAGTTTAATTTTATTTCGTTTTGTTTCTTAGACAGGGTCTCCTGTAGCACGACCTGGCTGTGACCAGACCCTCCTGTCTGCTGTGACTGCAGGCCTGTAAAGTACACTGCCTCAGTTCTTTTTAAATCCAGAAATACTATTCTAGAAGGTTTTGTTTTTCCGCTTTTTATTCTCCTCAAGAAGTACCAGAATGTACTCCCCCAGAAGCATCAGAAGTATTAAAAGACTTGCTCCCCCGACAAACTCTAGTATTGTATAGGTAAAGCCAGAAGTCTAAGATAATGATGATTTACAACTTTTCACTAGAAATAAATTTAAAATGTATAACTCCAACCAACATTTGCATACCCATTTCATAACGTTATTCAACAGCTAAAACGTGGAAGTAATCCAAGTGTCCCCAGAAGGATGGATGGAGTCACAGATGAGGCTTATACATGCTGTAGAATATTGTTTGACCTTACAGAGAAAGGAACACGAATGCACAAAAGATATGAACATAGGACATATAGCAATGAAAAAAAGCCAGTTACAATAGTAACAAATACGGAGTGATTTAATTTATGAGAAGTTTATGTTGTCAAATTAAAGCCAGGCAAATATTTATACGTCAGCATTTGAGAAGCCGAGGTCGGTTTGATGGGACTATGGGGCCACCTTGAGGCATAGTTGGAGACTCTGTTTAAAAAACAAAAGGAACCTAGCGTAGTATGGGAGTACACACCTGTCATCCAGGCACTTTAAAAGTGGGGGTAGAAGGAGCCGGAGTTCAAGGCTAGCCTGGGATGCCTGAGGTCCTGTCTCAATAAGAAAAGTATTCCGTTCATTGAGACAGAAAGTAAAATCGTGGTTGCCAGGACTCACGGAGCAGAGAATGGGGGTTAGAGGTGGGTATGGAGTTTCAGTTTGGGGACAAGAGCTCTAGAAACAGATGGGGTGGCACTTGTACAGCAGTGTGGGTGTGCATAGAGCCACAGGAGCCGTGGACTTAACGTGAGAAAGACCATCCATTATAAATGACATCTATTTATGACCGTGGACATTTTAAATGACATGGATGCAAAGACCAGAAGGACTAAGGAGACAATGGCTCCTTACACCTGCCCTACACATTTTCTAGGTGACAGCTAACATGCTAACTATATGGCTTAATTTCTAGTTGCTGAAGTTGACTTCTTGTTTGGTTTTACCAAAGACTGTGTTTCGGGTAATTTGAGGAGTAAATCTATGAATGTGCACACATAAGCCAAACTGACTAGACGGGAATTCTCAGTTGGGCCACATTTCCATGTTCTAGCAACTTTTCTAGTGCAGAAGTATGACGTGAACCTGGAGCGGTGTGTCCAGAACCTGGATGTTGAGAGAGAGCTTCTCCCCATTAGCCCATTAGAGAGAAAATGTGATTGTCTGTAGCGTCCCCTGGTGGTTGGGACGGTAATTGCTTCTCTGAGCGAATCTGGGTTTGGTGTGTCTGACGAAAATTCAACCCCTATTTGTCAACTGTGTCTGTTCTCAGTGTGACAGTTCAGAGTAATGCAGTAATCTTGTGTTTGATCTTATAGGACAGAATTTAATGGATCTTTTCTTTAAGCACCAAAAGTTCATGATGTATGAAACCTTCTTGAGTTTGTTTATAAGTAGTGTAGGCAGCACTGTTCATTATCTGCTTACACTAATTGGCAGTGCGCAGAGTCTCGTTACTTTGTGGGATAGAAATGCCTGTAGCAGCACATCTGTAACCACTTCAGTAATTTACTGAACATCTGTTCATACAAGGCTTGGGCTGGTGTTGGGGGAGGTGAAGGTTCCACATTCTGTGCTCAAAGCATCCATTGTGCTGAGTTGTGCCAATCTCTGTCCACCGATGGATAGACATCTGTTTATTCTGAATTATAAAGTATTAATTCACAGGCATATCTTCATCTTAATAAGACTACAACACAAATGTAGTCAAAGGGGACCTGGTAGTGCATGCCTGTAATCTCCACATTGGAAGGCTGAGGCAGAAGGATGGCTGTGACTTCAAGGCCGGTGTGCTCTACATAGTAAGTACAGGCCAGCAGAGAAACACAGTGAGTCTCTGCCCAAAACAAAACAAAATGAAAGACAATAAAACGAAAGCCTTCCTCCTAACTTCCCAAAGGATGTTAACTGGCCTCCAGCACCCAGAGAAAGGCTCTGTTACCATTGTCTGGTGAGTGCTTTCCTGCTTATCTGGCACTGGCCAGGAGAATTACATATATGAACTTATTCAGCCCTCAAGAAAGGTTCACAGGATCTCTGGCTTCTCATTAAGGAAACAGAAGCTCAGAAAGTCTACTGAAACTGGCCCCAAGCCACACAACAGGTAAGGGCACAGCCAGGGCATTGACACGAATTGCTGCCCCAAGCCTGCTTGGCACTGGCCATATGCATGCAGCCTGAGGAGGGCATTTTCTGAGAACTGGGCCTCCAGACTGTTCCTTCATTGTGCAAACCTCACAGAATGGACTGTCTCACACCCAGGCTCTATGGCATTGCTCAATTTTCCTAGGCCGTTGGAGAATGGAAGTACATGTTTGTGAACATATCTAGACATAGAAAAGGTATCACGGCAATTCTTGGTTGTAGGGATTTTCAGCTCCATGATTATCATATGGAGCTGCTGTTGTTGTGTGATCCATTGTTGACTGTACTGACATTCTGTGGTGCGAGACTGCCTGCAAACGGGGTCGTGGATCTGGTAGTGAGGGCTTGAATTAGGAGACTTAAAAGGGGATTACAACTTGAAGGCCTGCCTGGGCAATTAATGAGACTTGTCTCAATCTATTTTTCTTTTTTAAAATGTTTTTAATAACCTATATTAATTATAGTAATAGGTTTCACTATGACGTGTCTTAGGGTTTCTATTGCTATGAAGAGACACATATATGACCACAGCAGCAACTCTTATAAAGGAAAACATTTTATTGGGTAGCTTATAATTCAGGGGTTCAGTACCTTATCATCATGATGAGATATGACAGTATGCAGGCAAACATGGTGCTGGAGAGGTAGCTGAGAGTCCTATGTCTTGTGCAGGCAACAGGAAATGGTCTGTCTCACTGGGCATAGCTTGAGCATATGAGACCTCAAAACCCACCCCCACAGTGACACACTTCCTCTAACAAGGCCACACCTCCTCCAACAAGGCCACACCTCCTAACAGTGCCACTCCCTTTGGGGCCATTTTTTTTCAAACCTCCACATGATATTTCCATAATGTAAATAATACATATAGATCATATTTGCACATATACCCTCCCCTTACTTTTTCTCCCCTCCCATTTTCCCTAATTCCTTTTCTCTACCCTATTGGTCCCTCCTCTACTTCCATGTCCTTTTCTTGTTTTGTTTTTTGGTGATGAAGTGAGTTTCATTAAGGTTGTTTCCAGGAGCAGTGGCTACACCATGCAAAGGAAGGACTATCTCTCCTCCTATCAACCAATAACCATGTGAAAACCATTGGGAGGGGGGCTTGGGGGGGCAGTAAGCCCCTCCCCCTCCCATGATGATACAAACATCTCAAAGAGCATATGTGGATCTATACAGTTGTTACAGGGTCAATCACTTGACAAGGCCCAGGATGAAGAACTGTAAATATGAGACACAAAGCTGCTGGTTCTGGTCATGAATTAGAAACAGGTCTCACTATGGGCTCCATGCTGATCGTCACCTCTTCTTTCCTTCTGCCTTGGGCTTCAGTGTGTTAGTGTTACAGGTGTGCACCACTATACCCAGTGCCAGAGCCAGTCTTTACTGAGCATTTACTGTGTGCTAAGCACATTTTTGATTACATTAAATGTATGTGTTTATGGTTTATCTTCGCCCTTGTAAGGAAGATGTAGAGGCATCTTCCTCTAATGCTGAAGCATTACTTTGATCAGTTTAGTAAAGACACGTGTAGGGAATATAAAGATGAAGAAACAGACTAGTCCTCACCAACCAAATGTAGTTAGAGTTTTCCTGCCTGGCCCAGTCAGGACAAATCTCTCTTACCCGCCAGTCCCACAGTCGCTCAGACCCAACCAAGAAAGCACACAGAAACTTACATTGTTTAGAAACTGTATGGCCATGGCAGGCTTCTTGTTATCTACTTTTCTTCTATCTTAAATTAACCCATTTCTGTTAGTCTACACTTTGCCACATGGCTTGTGGCTTACCAGTGTCTTTACACGTTGCTTTTCATGGCGGCGGCTGGCGGTGTCTCTCTTCCCCAGCCTTCCACCTCCCAGAATTCTCTTCTCTCTTGTCTTGCCTATACTTCCTGCCTGGCCACTGGCCAATCAGAACTTTATTTACTCAGAGTGACATCCACAGTACTTCCTCTTTTCTTTTTTTTTTTTTAAGAAAGGTTTTAACTTTTACATAGTAAAATTACATATAACAAAACAATTATCAAGCAAGAATTACAGTTACAATATTAAAGAAGATATCCTATCTATCTTATATTTGTGAGTCCAAGGTTTTATATCTAACTTATTTTTTAACATAACTGAGAAAATTATAACCATCTAGTCTTCAACCACATCAAAGACATCAGAAGGATTTAATATTACCTGAGAACCGGGAGAAGGATGTAAGCATTTTTCAGGAGTCTTGCAAGAGTAGACAGAGACAGCTGGCAGCCTGGACAGTCACCTAATGTTCCTTTGTAAAGTTGGGGCATCTGTTTTCAGCCCACAGGGCTAGAGTCTCTTGGTCACTTCTGTCAGTGTCCTGTAGCATGTCTGGCAGTTTCCTCTGCGAAGCAGGAACCTGAAGGACCATTTTGTCAAGCAAAGTTTAGTGGCCACCTTTCTATGGGTCCTGCATGTCCAGTTGATCAAGCAGTCCAGGCAAGAACAGTTTCTTGCCCAAATGGCTATTTTTGCCAAGGTGAAGATAAACTCCATATGTAGTGTCTTCAATGCCCATCCTCCTCTGTGAAGTAAAACGGTGCTGCCATGAGCAGACATGTCTCACTGTCCAGAAAGTCTAAATTTTAAAAATATTTTAAATGCCATATTCTGTAGACCTTTGAAGTGTTTGAAGATTACCTGTCTATCTGAAATATATCTATGTATACCTAGAAAACTTAACTAACATGGCTACGAGTATGATTATCATAGATGACTAATTATTAATCTATTTTAATTATAATTTTAAATGAGCTGTACAAACATAATACCTTAAAAAAGAGTAGAAATATACACACAGTATAACAAAATTAACTTTAAGTTTGTATCAATAGACTAAAATCTATACCAATGTAAAACATTTTAAACAAGTTGTTGCTCTTTAGAAGTAAGTTCCTTAATCTACCCTTTCATCCTATTATATCTATATCATATCCCCCTTTCTTTTTTAGAAAGAGATCACATTTATAATCAACCTGCTTTAAATAAAAATATTGGTTTTTCTCTGTCCCACACCAGAGGGCTCTTCTGGTTTGGGACACAAGAATCTCTTAACCTTTTCTTTTAACAATGTGCTTGGGTTTAGAGAAGGAGTGAGCCAATTCCATCTCCAAAGCCAGCTGGGAATTTGGGCGTAGTTTTTCTTACTACTTCCTGCTGGAGGGGGGCACTGTATCTTATGGGGATACAAAAAAAATTTTAGGATTATGGAGTAGTCCATCAGGGTAAACCTCTGAGCCAGTTGCCTTGAAACCATTTTGGATGTCAGATCATCTGGGCCGTTGTATCATCGGAGACCTTTCAGGTGGTCTTGGCTGATCAAACCTGATGTATCTTAATCTGGAACAAATCCACAGCCTCTGGCTTTCTGTGGAAACAAAAGCAGAGACTCTTTTCCAAAGCAACATATCCTTATATCCTAATTTTGAAGTCAAGGTACCTTTAAAATTTACATACTTGTTTAACTCAACAGCTTTTACGATCAAGTCTTTTTCTGCAGTTAAAAATCCCAAAGACAAGACAAACCAGATTCTCTGTGTAATATCCATCTTTGTAAGACTGAAACGACTCTGTGGCTGCTGGCTCCGCCCACCTCAGCTTCCCAACATGGCGGTGGTACAGTTTACCACCAGCTCTGGGTCTGGAGCCATGTGTACCATCAACTATCAGAAGCAGTTCTATCAAAGCAGTGCATAGCCCAGAAACTTTTTTTTTAAAACTAGCAAAGGCTAAATCTAACCACGCAGCAGAGTAAAGTGTCACTTGTAGATTCTTCATTCCCTCCACACTGCAGGTCAGACACACACGCCAGGAACCCGCCATAGTAGCTCAAACCGGCAGGCTGCCACTAACTTTTGAGGGAGACAACTAGGAAGCTGTTTTTAGCTCCATTTAGAATCTTTTTTTTTCCCTCAGGTTTTAGGTGGAAATTCTTGCCAACATGTTGGGCACCATTTGTAGTTGGACTTTTCCTGCCTGGCCCAGTCAGGACAAATCATTCTTACCTGCCAGTCCCACAGTTGCTCAGACCCAACCAAGAAAGCACACAGAAACTTACATTGTTTAGAAACTGTATGGCTGTGGCAGGCTGCTTGTTATCTGCTTCTTCTATCTTAAATTAACCCATTTCTGTTAGTCTATACTTTGCCACATGGCTTGTGGCTTACCAGTGTCTTTACATGTTGCTTTTCATGGCGGCGGCTGGCGGTGTCTCTCCCCAGCCTTCTACTTCCCAGAATTCTCTTCTCTCTTGTCCCGCCTATATTTCCTGCCTGGCCACTGGCCAGTCAGAACTTTATTTACTCAGAGTGACATCCACAGCAACCAAACCCCAGCTGTGGCCAACCGGATCACAAACAGTACTGTGACAGTCACGGTGACTCTATCCACTCTGCTCTTGCTGGAGCAGGACTTGGACTTTTTGTCTATTACAAATACTGTGACCACAAGCCTTTTGTGCATATTTGCTACATTTCTTCTATAGGTATTAAATTGCTGACCAATAGCCTTTGTGTGTCTTTCGATTTCCTAAGTGACGACAAACTGCTTTCTAATTATGTTCCGCGTGTATTTATTGCACCTACAGTTTACAGGGTTCTATTCCATATCTGTAATACATTTTCACATTAATATGCTTTGTCACAAATTTTTATGTATTTTTAAGTTACATTTGTGTGTATGGGTGTGCTCTTGCATGTGCACAAGCACACATATTATACATGTATATGTACATGCATGAACCATGGCAATTCTGGAGGTCAGAGGATAACTTTTCAGGAATTGATTCTCTCCTTCCACCATACTGGGGTTTGGTGATTGAACTCAGGCCATCAGGCTCCACAGCAGGTGACTTTACCTGTTAGGAGTCTTTCTCTGTCCCACCAGCCAGTTCCCAAATAATGACACAGAGATTTCTTATTAATTATGAAAGCTCAGCATTAGCTTAGTCTTGTTATTTCTTATAACTTTAAATTAACCCATATCTTTTAATTTATTTTTTTATGTGACTCAGTTACCTTTACTCTGTACTGCCCATCCTGCTTCCTCTCTATCTAGCTGGTGACTCTGCCTTCTTCTTCCCACAAGTCCTCTCTGTCCCAGGAAGTCCTGCCTAACCTCTTCCTACCTATTGACCATTCAGCTCTTTATTAAACCAATCACAGTGACATATCTTCACACAGTGTACAAATGTTCTACAACATTTAACCAGTGATCTATCTTCCTTGTCCTTTTTGTTTGTTTATTAATAGTGAAGTTGAATACCACTTTCTAAAAAAATTATAAGATGGTCTCATGTAGCCATGGATAGTCTAGAACTCACTATGTAGACCAGGCTGGCCTTGAACTCAAAGAGATCCATCTGCTTTTTCCTCCCAAATGCTGGGTTTAAAGATATGTGTCATCACACTCAGCCCATTATTTCTATTTAAAAAGATATCTTTTTGTTTATTTATGTGTGTTTGTGATGCTACAGGTGGTTGTGAACCACCTGATATAGGTGTTGGGAATCTGGTCCTCTGGAAGAGCAGCGAGTGCTTTTAACTGCTGAGCCAGCTCTCTAGTCCCTGATTACCTTCTAAAGTATTAGGTTTTGTTTTGTTTGTACCCTGCCTGCTATCGAGCTATGACCATGTGTCCTCTTCTCTAAAATGCTTGCTTAAATATTTGCCAGTTTTTATTTGGATTGCTTTTCTCTGATGTACAGCAGTTGGCACATGTCTTTCAGATATTGGACTCCATTGTTTATGTGAAGCATTGTTCTAGCTCAGTTTTTCACTCTGTGTTGTCTTTTGTTGAAGTTCTGTAGTATAAAGTATTGAAGTCTTCAAATGCTTATTTATTTACTTAAACATTTTTTGTGTGTATGGGTGTGTTCCCCAGATGTATGTCTGTGCACCACATGTGTGCCTGGTGCCCTCAAAGGCCAGAAGAGGGCATTGGATCCCCCGGAACTGAAGTTACAGATGGTTGTGAGCGACATGTGCATGCTGGAAGAGCAGTCATTGCTCTTAGCCCTCATTTTAAGGAATTTTCTTTGAGATAATGAAGGTTTTTTCCCCTGTCTTCTGTATCAAAATCTTTCTACTTTTACCTTTAACAGTTAGATTTTTTGTGATGACTGCATTTCTTTCCATAGGGAAGGGCTCAGTTTCATTTTTTTTTCTCTCTTATAGGTATATCCACTTGTTCCAGATAGGTTTATTCCTTAATATATTTCACCATCCCTGAAGACCTGGGTACTAACCCTTGTTTCTGGATCCATTTTTTTGGTTTACTGACCAGAAGTCATTTCCACCATATTCTTGGTACTGAATTTAAGTGAAGAAGTTTTAGCATTCCCCGCTTTGTGGTGGTATTGTGTTCTCCGAAATATTGTGCACCCTAATAAACTTATCTAGGGTCAGAGACAGAACAGCCACAATATTAAACATAGAGGATAGGCAGTGGTAGCACACAACTTTAATCCTAGCATTCCAGAGGCAGAAATCCATCTGTTCCAGGATATAGCCAAGCATGGTGACTCACACCTTTAATCCCAGGGAGTGATGGTATAAAGTAGAAAGGTATTTAAGGCGTGAGGACCAGAAACTAGAAGCATTTGGCTGGTTAGGCTTTTAGGCTTTGAGCAGCATAGTTCAGCTGAGATTCATTCTGGATGAGGTCTCAGAGGCTTCCAGTCTGAGGAAACAGAATCAGCTGAGGAACTGGCGAGGTGAGGTAGGTGTGGCTTGTTCTGCTTCTCTGATCTTCTAGTATTCACCCCAATACCTGGCCTCAGGTTTGATTTTATTAATAAGACCTTCTAAGAATTCCTGCTACATCTGGCACCCAACATTTGTGGTACGAATTCCCAAAAAAGCCACTTGCCTGTGGCCTTGTGGGCCCCAGCTCAGGCCCAAGCTCTATGTGTCCGGTTGTGGTGGCACATGCGTTGGATTTACTGAAGGAGGCAGAGGCAGGAGGATCCCAAGTTTGAGGCCGGCCTAGGAGCCTTGGTAAGGAGAAGTTTCGGCCAGGGCCCAGCCACAAACATTTGTGGTGGGACCACGGAGGCAGCAGCTGTGCTCTGAGTTGCAGGCTGCTTCTCATTGTGTTGGTGACTGCGGTGATGCTGCTACCTAGGACAAAGGGTTTACTGCTGCTGGTTCAGAGAAGAATGGCCAGGACCATCGTGTTACAAGAGAGCCTTGGCAAAGGTCAGTTTGGAAAAGTTTGGCAAGACAAATGGTGGGGAGAAATTGCTGTGAAGATTTTCTCTTCTAGGGAAGAACATTCATGGTTCCGAGAGACAGATATTTATTAGACTGTTATTACTCCAAACCACAGAGGAGGCACACAAAAAAAAAAAAAAAAAAATCTGCAGGGAACCATGACCACGACTAACAGCAACTTTGAAATCTTCAGAAAGATGACAGGATCCCACAACGATGATTCCACGTGGACTGTGGTAAAGCCACTAGCTGATTAATACCACGGAAAGATCAACTCTGGACTACAAACTCCTCAGGACAATCTTGAGATGGCTAGCTGAGATGATCCAGCCTGACAGACTACTTGAACAAGAACTTGAAACAAGCCCTGCACTTTCTCAATATGCAAAGACTGGACAAATGATCCAGGACTTGGCAATTAACCCAAAAATTTTCTTTTGAGGATTCCCTAAAGATGTCTTCACCCTCAGAAAGCAGGAAGTAATTTTAAGAAACAACGCCCACATTCCCACGAGGTGGGTGTTTTTTGCTTGTTTAATGAGTTATGGATATTGTCATTGTTTATGATGGTTGGTTACAAGTTGTTAATTGTTAATGGTCAGGAAAAAAGCTGAATAAGGAGATTAGGTTCAGAGTTTTGTTTAAAAAAAGAAAAGGAAAAAAAGAGTATAGATATGAGGTAGATCACAGAATCTACTATGAGAAAAAAGATAAAGAAATAATAAGATAAATGGGTAGATAATTGAATATACTCTAAAAAGAAAAAGGGGAAGATAGAAAAATGACAAAAGGTAGATTACTGAATCTATTATGAAAAGAAAAAAATACTTTAAAAAAGGAACTATTTGTTTTAAATAGGATAAGTAATGAATTTTTTTGTCTGAGTTTATCAAATGTTACTGGACTGGACATTGTTATATATTAATGGAGTTTTTAATCTGAATCTGTCAAATGTTAATGGACTAGACATCGTTAATGTAATTCTTGACTGTATATGTTGTATATACTAATTGGATAGTTTTTCTTGTATTAGTTATAAGCTTTTTTAAATTTTAGACAAAAAAAAAGGGAAATGTGGTATTATTGTGTTCCCGAAATATTATGCACCCTAATAAACTTATCTGGGGTCAGAGACAGAACAGCCACAGAATTAAATAGAGGATAGGCAGTGGTAGCACACGCTTTTAATCCTAGCATTCCAGAAGCAGAAATCCATCTGTTCAAGGATACAGCCAAGCATAGTGATTCATGCCTTTAATCCCAGGGAGTGATGGTATAAAGCAGAAAGGTATTTAAGGCGTGAGGACCAGAAACTAGAAGCATTTGGCTGGTTAGGCTTTTAGGCTTTGAGCAGCACAGTTCAGCTGAGACCCATTTGGATGAGGACACAGAGGCTTCCAGTCTGAGGAAACAGGATCAGCTGAGGAACTGGCGAGGTGAGGTAGTGTGGCTTGTTCTACTTCTCTGATCTTCTAGTATTCACCCCAATACCTGGCCTCAGGTTTGATTTTATTAATAAGAACTTCTAAGATTCATGCTACACCCCCTTGTTCAGCTCTGCAGTCTTTTCTGGGGGAGGTACCGTTAACATCCATCTCAGAGGTATTTACAATGGTGTTCACTTTAATTTATTATTTACTTTAATTTTCATCACATTTATTTACTTGTGTGTGTGTGTGTGTGTGTGTGTGTGTGTGTGTGTGTGTGAGAGAGAGAGAGAGAGAGAGAGAGAGAGAGAGAGAGAGAGAGAGAGAGAGTGTGAGCGCCACACACGAGCGCTTTTGTGTATTATGAGGTACATGTTTGCCATGTCACATGTGGAGGTCATAGGACAACTTGAGAGACTCAGTTCTCTTTTTCTACCATGTGGCTTTTGAGGACCAAACTCAGGAGGACAGCCTTGGTTGGTGGCAAGTGCCTGCTGAGCCACCTCTCTCTTGTTTCAGCACAGGAAAGGCCAGAGCAGCAGGGTGGAATGCAGGAGGAAACCTGCAGGGGTCTGGAGGGAACCGCAAACAGAGCACAAGGCTCTGTGTGCTGCACTTGAGAGAGCTTCCAATGCCAACCAGGAAGGATTCTTCCAAAACCATGTTGCTTGTGACTCTGAAGAAGACCAGAGCCCCTAAGTACCTCAGCAGGTCCCAGCAGGGGTACATGCACAATGTTAGTAAATAGAGTATGGCAATGGGCTTGTCTCTCTGGCTGCCACCATGCTAGGAGCTGAAGACTGATGGGTGGCACCTCCGGAGACTCTGGATGTACTATCCTATCTCAAAAAAATTCAAAAGGTTAAGAAAAAGCATAAAAAAAGAGGGTGGTGGGTAGGGTGATGACATCATCCCCAAGGCCCTGGTTCAATCCCCAGTACTGCAGAAAGGGAGAGGGAGGGAGGGAGAGGGAGAGGGAGAGGGAGAGAGAGAGAGAGAGAGAGAGAGAGAGAGAGAGACACCTTCGGCTTTTGGGATGCTTGGACAAGCTGCTGGAGAATGGCTCTTGCTTCAGTCTATAACACACACCTTCCCAGAGTTTTCAGAGAGCTGGTTTCCACACGCAGTCATGGTCTAACCCGAAGGTGGTAGGGACAGCCAGGGCCAGGAAAACACAGCTGTGTAGAGATGGAGAAAACAAACTTTCAGAAGGAAGGGGTGGGTCCAAGTTTATTTTATCATTATGATCATCATTATCTTTATTTTCATCCAGGCAGGATCTTACTCTGTAGTCCAGGCTGGCATGGAGGGCACACATCACATAGCCCAGGATGTCCTGCAACTCATGTTGAACTCCCTGCCTTTCTTTCCAAGTGCAGACTATGGGTGTGGGCCATCATTCTTGGCTCAAGTTCTGGATTAATTAAGGCTGGCTATCCACACAATGTGCTCAGCCTTAAACACCTATTGGACGACCCGTTTGATTTTAGAAAACTGTCAAGTACAGAGCCATCTCCTGTAAAGTGCAGAGGAGGAGAAGGCTGTGTCTTTGAGTCACCTACTTGGGAGGCCTGAGGCTCTGTAGGTAGAACGGACTCAGCCCAGGGCACCAAAGAAGACTGCTAGGAAGGGGTGAACCCTGAGCCCTGATTCTTTACCCCTCCAGGAAGCACAGAAGAGGAGAGAGACAGCCCTTCACCCTGTGCCTGGCTCAGAGAAATTGTTGCTCACATTGTTCATTACCATGCTATGTTCAGCGATTGCTTCCTCTGGTCCCTTTGACTCTTTAGTTTCTGGTCTTCTATTGCCATATTTTCACCCCCATCACCATGTTTTCTAGATTTTTCCCCCATGGATAGTGTGGTTGATGGTGAAGATAAATGCTCCACCACTAAGGTGAGTGCTCCACCATTAAGGTGAGTGCTCCACCATGAAAGTGAGTGCTCCACCACTAAGGTGAGTGCTCCACCATGAAAGTGAGTGCTCCACCACTAAGGTGAGTGCTCCACCACTAAGCAACACATCAGCTTTTCCCTGGGAACGTGTAGAGCAGCTTGACATTACTGTGACATTCATATGGTGACTTACAAAGTTTGGTTCTTATGAGGTGGAGGGGGACCCCAATATTTTACCACTGATCTCATTTCCTTCTCTTTGCAAAACCCCCTGCTGTGTCACTGGGCCATGAGCAGATTCCTCAAATGTTGAAGGACTCTGCTTCAAATCAAGCCTCCTGCTTAGTCTGGGGAGGGAAGAAACAGATTGAAATGAACACCAGCTCCCAGAGCCGAGAGCGGTGGCGCACGCCTTTAATCCCAGGACTTGGGAGGCAGAGGCAGGCGGATCTCTGTGAGTTCGAGGCCAGCCTGGTCTACAGAGTGAGTTTCAGGATAGCCAGGGCTACACAGAGAAACCCTGTCTCAGAAAGAAAACCAGCTCCCAGCCTCCCCCACTGCTTGCCTGTGGGGGACACCCACCCTGTTGTTAGTCTCGCCAGTGCTAAAGAAAAAGTATGTGCTATTGGGCTCAGTCTGCCCCTGGGCAGTCACACTTGATGAAGCCAGATCAGGAACTCCAAGTCCCCTCCAAGAAGACACACACACACACACACACACACACACACACACACACACACAGGTTCTCAGTGTAGCCCTGGCCAGCCTGGAACTCACTCTATAGACCATACTGGCCTCAAACTCAGAGATTCCCCTGTACAAGAGGACACGTTTTATTTTCTACTCCTCAGAGTCATTTTACTTGGCATGCAGGGACAGCCTGGTTATAAATAGTTAGCTACTATTACGATTACAGAAGGACATTTCTTTAATAGACAAAGGCATCAGGTCTCCTGGGGAAGAAACTGGCATCACTTTCATTTAGATAGGATTCCCTTTTGTGGCGTCTTCACTGCACAGCTTGTTTGCCTTACGTGGATTTCAGTTTACAGGAGCCTTCTGTTGACAAAGGCCAGGTCATTTGTTTACCAAGGAAAAGAAAGTGAGAGCTTTGTCAGAGTTCTCAGAGACAGGACTCACATCCTTCTTCCTCCAAGAGTGAAGCAAGGTAAATCCTTACACTGCAATCACCCAGCAAGCACAGACCCGGCGAACACTAGATGTTATCTAGCATAGCGATTGTTCCATGGGTGTGTCTAGTGCCGGCTCAGGAAGCATAGTGTATTCACTAGTTTATAATTCATCAGTATGGATTGCTGTCAATCGGTCCTTAGCAATTCATCAAATACCTGGTGAGCACAGAGGCCTGGAGCGAGGCCCTGGCCCCTGTGGTCTTGGGTTTTACAGACGACTGAGGAGGCATTGCTGCAAATAGGTAAATACAGCAAACATGTACTATGTTTCACTGAAACCAAGGTATTGTTATCATAGAACATACTGTAGGGGGCAGGTATGGGCATGCCAAGGACCCCAGAGCCTCAGACACATGGAAAAAATGGCAAAGCTCCTTTCTCTCCATCCCCAGGGTGAGGGGCAGAGGAAAATGGCAAAGCCTTTCTCTGGTCCATGTGTGGATTTGTTAGTATGTGCAGAAAATGTCCACACTAACACCCCTCCCAGCTTTATGCACACTTATAGCCTGAAGACTGCCCCGCTACAGAGGCTGTTCCTACTGACATTAGCTAAGCCCCTGCCCCTGTTCAGCTGCACACCACAAACCCCACCTCCTTGTTCAACAGATACAATAATCTCTGTCAACTGTACATAATAAACACACGGAGCTTGCAGCATGCTGTGGTTTCTCTACCACATGGCCTAGTTCTCCCATCTGTGTGTACCTTTCTTTTCTTCATTCCCCTGCCACTCCAGTCCTGTCTGTCCCAGAAGCCACACATGGATGAGGCAGCATAGCACCCCTCATGTGCCAGCAAAATAGACAATATGGCTGTGGTCAGATGTCACCAGTTCTGAGACTCAGCTCTCCGTTTTAGAGACGTGACAGTGCAGAAAAAACTGTCAGTCTCGCAGTGTGTGTTGGGGGGCGGGGTAGCTCAGTGGATAGAATACCTGCTTAACACCCATGAAAACTGGATTTCCACCCTTGCCACCTCATAAGGCAGGTGTGGTGAGTCACACCTGTGATCCCAGCACTTGGGAGGTGGAGGTAGGAGGAACTTCAGGGTTATCCTCTGCAGAGCCAGTTTGAGGCAGGTCTGGGCTATGTGACCCCTTACGCTCCTTCCCCCAAAAAGAGTCTCAAAGAATCTCTGATCTCTGTGTGAAAAATAAGCTTATTATGGGTCATGGTGAGTTTTTAATAAAGATTTATTTATTTTTTAAATTTTATGTGTGTGGGTGTTTCGTCTGCACATGTGTCTGTGCACTGTGTGCATGTCTGGTACCTGCTGGAGGCTAGAGCTGAAGTTACAGATGGCTGTGAGCCTCCATATGAGTGCTGGGAATCGACCCTTGATCCTCTGGAAGAGCAGCCAGGGCTCTTAACCACTGAGCCATCTCTCCAGCCCCACATGGCAAATGTTTTAAAGATGAAAACCATCTCAACACTCAAGAGGCAAAAGGTTGGAGGATCACACAAGTCCAAAGCCAGCCCACCTGGTCCATATGAGCAAGACTTTGTCTCAAAAAAAGGAGAAGGAAGAAAACTGTGGCATTACAGGAAAAACTGAGAGATGTTTATCTTTAGGTGCAGGGCGCAGTGGCACCAGAGCGCAAAGTGGTGGGAACAGCCGTGGAGACTCTGGAGGCAGAAAATGGAGGTGGGGTTGGAATGGTTTGACTTTCAGGAGGAGAGGGAAGACCCGGTCTGCCTGGTAGTGCAGGCTTGCCATCCACCTTACTGAAGAGGCTGAGCCGGAACTGTGAGTTAAAAGGCTGCCTGGGCTACCGATGAGTTCAAGGCCAGCCTCGATCTTAATGAGACCCTGTCTCCAAATTGAGAAAGTGAAAAGAGAGCTGGGGATAGTGCTCTGTGTTAGAGCACCTGGTTAGCATGTGTGAGACCTGAGTTCAATACTTAGTATAAAACAAGACACACAGACACAGACACACACAGACACAGACACACACAGACACACAGACACACACACACACACACACACACACACACACACACACACACACACACACACACACACACACACACATACACACAAACCAACAACAACAACAACAACAAAAAGGATGTACAAAGCCCCAAGAAGCGTCATGGTACTTTTACAGCAAAGGCTGAAAAACTTCATCTTCCAATCATTCATCTAGCTTCTCAATGAACTTCTCACAGGTCTCCTGGGAAAGGCAGAAAAGAGCTGACTTCGAGACCCCCACAGAGCCATCAGGACAGTGCGGTACTGGGGTAAGAACAGACATTGGGACTAAGGAAACAGAATAGGGCTTAGAAAGAAACCTTTGTATGCACAGTCACGAGGCTTTGGTGGATGACAGGACTATTATCACCCAGAGGAAAGGGCAGTGTTTTGAACAAACTGCATTATTGCTAATTGTGACGGATGTTCTTGGTGTGTCCACTTTACCATATCTGAGATGAGCTACAATCCAGAAATGGAGTCCAGACCTGTGAGAGATTTTCTGCTTGGTTTAAAGTGGATGAATCCAGTCCTAGTCCGGACTTTTGGCCTGCTTGTCCTCACCTTGCTAGCACATCCATTCCTTCACTGGCATTGGAGCCTGCTTCTTCAGGATTCTAGCAGGTGTAGAAGACCACCTGAGACACCCAGCCTTGTGGGACTGAGCATCTACTAGATTCTTAGACTTTTTTTCACAGTTAGCCATTGTTGTATTAGCTGGACTGCCTCCTGTAAATCATTTTAAAGAATCCCCCTTTTATACACACATAGGGATTCATTCCATAACTTCTATGACTCTAGAGAACCCTGACTAATACACTAATGTTGGAAATTCAGATGCCAAAAAAAAAAAAAGGTCAAATGTTTGAAACAATAGGTTTTTTGTGGTTGTTTTTGAGACAAGTCCTTACCATGTAGCCTTGGCTGGCCCAGAACACACTATCTAGACCAGGCTGGCCTGGAACTAATTATGACCTGCCTGCTTCTGCTTCCCAAGTGCTGGGATTAAAGTCATGCATCACCGTGTCCAGTTACAATATAGCAAAAAGTTGACAACATTGGCTTTGGCAAGGATTTTTCCAACTTGATACCAAACATACAGGAAACAAACCACAGACAGAACTTTGTGGCAATGAAAACACTGGTGCTTCAGTGGACACTCTTGACAGGAAAGACCACGAAAGGTCAACATCTGTAGGTCAACATCTGGTTGAGGGTAGGAATCTCAAACTGTAAAACACTAAAACATTAAAAAATGGGCAAAGGGGGCTGGGGAGACACTCAGGGGACAAAGCACTGGCCATACAACCCAGAGAAAAGCCAAGTGGACATGGTGTCCCACCTGTAGCCCCAGTGCTCAGGAGGCAGAGGCAGGACATCCCCAGGGGAAGCTGGAGAGTCAGCAAGCTCTGGGTTCAGTGAAAGCCTTATGTCACCAAATAAAGAGTGACCATCCACATACATGTGTGTCCCTACTTATGTGAAAACATACACACACACAAATGGGCAAGAGATGTGCATAGACATTTCTCCAAAGAATGTCTATCTATATACAGCCAAGAAGCACAGAGATGCTCAGTTCACCAATCATTAGGGAAAGGCAAGTCAAACCCACAATGAGATACCACCTCTCCCTCAGAAGGATGGCTAGTGTCAAAACCAAACACAAACAAATGACAAAGATAAAACCAGAAGAAGACAAGTGTTACTGGAAATTAGAGAAAATTGGAATTTTTGCCAGCATCGTGACACACACTGGTAATACCAGTGGTAGGTGAGTCAGGAGTTCAAGGCCAGCCTTGGCTATATGAGATTCTACTGAAGAAGCAAAACCCTAAGACAAATAGGAAGTCTTGTGAACTGTTAATGGAAATATAAAGAGTAAGGTGATGGGAAACATTCAGTTCCTCAAAAATGTAAATATAGAAAGAATATTACATATGTAAATAAAATTGTATATATATATATATATATATATATATATATATATGTATATATATATATATATATATATATATATATATATGCAAGAATAAGAAAGAACAGGGTCTCAAAGTGATATTTGCTCACCTGTGTTCATAGCTTATTCAAAGCAGCTAAAATGTGGAAGCAAACAATGTGATGGTTTGAAAAAAAATGGCCCCCAAAGGGAGTGACACTATTAGGAGGTGTGGCCTTGTTGGAGTAGGTGTGGCCTTGTTGGAGGAAGTGTCACTGTGGAGGTGGGCTTTGAGGTGTCATATATGCTCAAGTCACACCCAATAAGACAGTTCACTTCCTGTTGCCTATGAGTCAAGATGTAAGAACTCTCAGTTCCTTCTCTAGTACCATGTCTGCCTGAATGCTGCCTTGCTTACTGCTATGATGATAATGGACTAAAATTCTGAACTGTAAATGAGCCACCACAATTAAATGATTTCTTATATAAGAGTTGCCGTGGTCATGGTGTCTCTTCACAGCAATAGAAACCTTGGTCAAGACACAAACCAAATGTCCATTGACTGAAAAATGGACAAGCAAAAGGTGAATTAGATCCATAACGCAATACTACCCACTCCCCAAAAGGCTGGAAATTCTGAGACACTGTGTTAGGGTCACTATTGCTGTGATGAAACACCATAACCAAAGCAACTTGGGGAGGAAAGGGTTTATTTGGCTTATGCTTACAAATCACTATTCATCACTGAAGGAAGCTGGGACAGGAATTCAAGCAGGAACCTGGAGGCAGGAGCTGATGTAGAAACCGTGGAGGGGTTCCACTTACTGCTTGCTTCTCCTGGCTTGCTCAGCTTGCTTTCTTATAGAACCCAAGGATGGCCATGCCCACTATGGTTTGGGCCTTCCCCCATCAATCACTAATAAAGAAAATGCCTTACAACTGGATCTTATTGAAGCATTTTTCTCAGTTGAGGTTCCCTCCTTTCAAATGACTCTAGCTTGTGTCAAGTTGACATTGAAGTAGCCAGGATACACTGTAATGTACATTATATTAGTAAATTGTCATGTGCTTTTTAAGATCGTGAGAGCTGACTCTGAGCAAGGAGACTGTATCTTGTATCTTTTGAACCCCCTTGTCCTGGGCCAGGCTGACCCTCTAACTCCATAACAAGAGAAAGGAAATTAGCAAGCAGCAGAGGGTATTGAAAGCATCATATGGTTGATTCATAATAGGTCAGAGTGCCGCATACAGTGCTCAAGAGTAGTTGGGTCATCTCTATCAGCTTCACAACATCCAAGGCTTAGGAATTTCATGGGAGAGACAATGGCAAAGGGTAAGAGCTGGTATGTAGGGAGGAGAGCTATGAAATGCTGACTTCCAGGCATGACATGGCAGTTGCACTCACCCACTCACAGAAGCTATGGTTTCCTGAACAAGACCTGTACAAGACCAAGCCGGTCAAAATTCCAGTATGGATGGAGAAGGGTCCCCTGAGGCCCTATGCCTACTGAAGGACCTACTGGGCAGTCAAATGCTGCTGAGGAAGGCAGAGTCACTCTCTTTAGGGCACATGGGCACTGGTAGGTTGTTCATACCCCAGTGGATGGGCACACACCAATGAGCAGCACTAATTGGACTTAGGGTTATTAATAACAATAAAAATAGGACATGAATTTGGGAGTGAGATGGGGTGGGACACTAGGGGAAAGTAGTGGTGGATGGATCTGATCAATATACATTGTATAAAGGTATGAAATTTCCAAAGAAGAAGAAAATATTATTTTAAAAATGTCTAAGTTGAGAGCAGCTAGAAAGTAAACTATTTCTAACAAGGCTTACTGATATTTATGTAATAATACGGAAATGTCTGCAGTGGAAATGGGAAGCTGGAGACTTCTCCATGGAGAAGACACTATCAGGGACCCTCTCATTTGGGAACTCCACCTGACTAACTCTGATTCTCCTGCTAGTTTCTGCAGGATCACCTTAAGAGCCTAATTTGATGACGTTATCTATCTGTTGCTATTTGGTTTTTGTTTTAGCGTTTTTAAAATTTATTTATGTGAAAGCCTTACCCAAGAGGACACTGCCCGGCCTGGAAAGCTCGATCAGGAACTCCAGCTGGCTGCCTTTTGGGCCTTCTGCGTTTGTTTCTGCTGGATGTTTGTAAGTCCTCATTTTGATGATGCTATCTTTTGTTTGCTGTCTCAAGTGGGTTACTCCAGTCTCTGCTGCACGTTGTCAGTGCCCAATTCAATGATGGTTTGCCATCTGCTGAGTCTATCTGCTACTCATGTTTTAGTGTTTACTTTGTCTTGCTATGTACTTCATAAACTCACTTAAAACCAAAAACATGGCAATCATAGCTCATTCTATGGACCTTATAGACCATGCACATTACAACATGGGTGAACTCTGACGATGTCATGCTAAGTGAAATGAGCCAGTCACAAGCCAAATACTGACTCAACTCATACGAGTTACATAGAGGAGGGAAAAAAATGGTGGAAGGAAGGGCGAGCTGTTCTTATGGAGCTTCTCTCTAGGAAGATGAAATGTTCTTGAGCTGGATGGTGATACGCACACAACAAATGAATGTATTTAATGCCACTGCTTGGTACACAAAATAGCTAAGGTGATAAATCTAACCCTAACTTCACTCTGACCCAATTAACACATCCACACATGTGGTGATATTGTGTTCCCCAAAATATTGTGCACCCTAATAAGCTTATCTGGGGTCAGAGAACAGAACAGTCACTAGATATAGAGGCCAGAAAATGGTGGCCCACATGCCTTTAATCCTAGTATTCCAGAGGCAGGGATCTACCTGGATCTCTGTGAGTTCAAGACCACACTGGAAACAGGCGTGGTAACAAGAGCCTTTAATACCAGGAAGTGATGGCAGAAAGCAGAAAGGTATTTAAGGCGTAAGAACCAGGAACTAGAGCTGGTTACGCTTTTAGGCTTTTGAGCAGCACAGTTCAGCTGAGAGGCATCCAGTCTGAGGAAACAGAATCAGCTGAGGAATTGGCAAGGTGAGGTGGCTGCGGCTTGTTCTGCTTCTCTGATCTTTCAGAGTTTACCCCAACACCTGGGTTTGTTTTTATTAATAAGACCTTTTAAGATTCGTGCCACACACACAAGATAATGGGAATGTCCATGGGCCCAGCAGTGAAGGACCTCACCCAAGAAACAATGAAAACATGAGTTTGGGGCTGGAGCGAAAGCTCACTGGGTAAAAGGCAGTCGCTGATGAACGCGATGACCTGAGTTCAATCCCTGGGACCCACATGGTGGAAGGAGAGAACTGCCTCCTGCAAACTGTCCTCTGTCTTCCACACATATGCTGTGGCATGTGCCCCCAATGAATGAATGAATGAATGAATGAATGAATGAAACAAGTGAAGGCTTGAGAGTTGATGGGAGATTCATTTTTCAAATGAATTTGCAGCATAGACTGGGGCCAGAATGTAATAGGCTTGGGAGGAGTGAATTTATTTTCTAGGCAGCAGAAAATTCTGGAAAGATTCTCACTCTCGTGAATATCCAGTCTCCAGGCTCCAGAATTCCCTGAGAAGATAAGCTGACAGCTGGTTCTCTCTCTTCCCTTCTTAGGTCTAGAAGCAATACAAGCAGCAGGGTCTTGCTACAGCACTTGTGCACTGGGCCTCCAGCCTTCAGGACTGTGAGGCTAGGCAGAGGTCATTGTCACAGACTGTCCCAGAAGGACGGAGCATCTTTCCTAATTCCCAGCCAGAAGCAGGTGCAGCAAGGCCAGGTGAGGAGCGCAGATGTTTCATGTCAGGGACAGAGGCTGAGGGACCACCAGGATGTGAGTGGATGGGGTGTGGGAGGAGGATCAGATGGTGCTAGGGAAGGGGGTGGAAGCCGTGTACACAAGAATTCCTGAACTTTGATGGGCATTTGTCATGTGACAGTGGGAGCCTGGGGCTGTGGTTCATGCTTAGGCTGGTGTGTTCCTGGGGCACTGCTTGTGTAAATGATGCTGGGGATGGAACAGCTTTTAGGTTTAATGTTCCACTTTGTATGGTCAGAACCATCTTAGATTTCATTTGAAATATTTTGGTCAGAGAATGCAGGGCACAAATCCCTGGGAAATTGGAAAATGGTATCCAAAGGTCAAACTGTCGACAATGAGCTATTATATGGGCGGCAGGTCACTTTCAAGAGAAAAAGTAATGATCACATCATTTCCTCAGTGCTTTGCCCAGGGCTGACCTCAAGCATCCCTTCCTCTGAGCCCGTTAAAGGTGGCTCTGGAGGCCGGTGACAGCCAGGGGCCATGTGTTCCTGTACCATATATGGGGATCTTGGCAGGTCATCACATAGCAGCAGAGCCTCCACTGTGGAGGAGGAAGATCAGGAGCTTTCCAGACAAGGTCAGTTTGAAGCTGGGTAAATGACAACACTGAGGGAAGTCAGGAAGGTCCTGGTGACATCTTTGACATCAAGGGAGGGTGTGATGGGCTTCTGCTGCTAAACACTGACCGCTGCCTTTGAATGTGTCTGGTGGATGGGGTAAGCTCTTAAGGGAGGACAGGAACCAGAGAGAGGCCTGAGGACCTGTGGTGCTCTCTGGATAGGCTGCCTCCCTTGCCAGGCATGCTTAGCTGGCCTCAGTGAATTTTGCTCGTCCATACTTAGCACCCTTTCTGACTGTTTTGGGAACATTTACACCACTATGAAAAGTTTCCCAGGCACCCAGAACAGAGGAAACCTCTGACTTCTTTGTTCTGTAGGTGGAGAGTCAACAGGCTCAGTGACCGGAAGGGAGGCCAGAGCTCTGTGGGTTCAGAATTTCACTCGTGCGGATCCAAGCCAGTGTTTGGTGGCGAGGACACACTCTGAGTTCCCTTCTGTTGTAGAATGCCGATTGAGTGAGTTATAAAGAAAAAAATGTTTAGAGCTGGATGTGGTGATGTACAAGTGTATATCTCCTGCAGGCAGGGGGCTGAGACAGGAGGGTTGCTGTGAGTACCAGGCCGACCTGAACTATAGGAGAAATACACTAACAAAAGAAGCAATCTCCATGTGTGGTAGTGTACATCTTTAAAGCCAGCACTTGGGAGGCAGAGGCAGGTGGGTCTCTGAGTTTGAGGCAGCCTGATCTACATACTGGGTTCTAGGCCAGCCAGGGCTACACAGTGAGAGACACCCCCCCCACACACACACCTATAAATAAATAAAAAGAAAGAAAAAAGAAAAGGGTTTTCTTTTGGTCCATGAAGTGAATGCCGGAAAGTTCAAGATTAGGCGCCAGCATCTACTTATCATCTGGTGAGGGTTCCATGCTATCCCTTACACGGCAGGGGAGTGGGGAAGGGCGGCGGTGATAAATGCTTGAAGAAGAGGGGAGGTGGACTCTGATGGCCGCTAACCCACTTCCCTGAGAAAAACATTGATTTATTCACAATAGCAGATTTCTAAAGGCCTCACCACTTCTCAGCACCACCACATTGGGATCAAGCCTCAACACAAGTTTGGTGGGGACAAGTCATATCCAACTTTTACGAAGCAGAAGAGGTAAAACACAGAGGTCACATGCAGGACAGGCAGATGGAAACTTTGCGAGCTCAGCTTTAAAAAGACAAAATAAGATGGCTTCATATTATTTGAACTTGATAGTTTATTTTTGTGTGACTGTAACATATTTGTAGCATGCGTGGAAGTCAGCGATTGAAGGAGCAGAAACAATCTCTTACTAACCTTACTGATTGGCTAGGCTGGCAACCAATGAGCCCTAGGAATGCCATCCAGTGCTGGGATTACAGACAGGTGCCATAATTTGTGGCACTTTTAATGTGGGTGCTGGGGATCCAAACTCAGGTCTCCATGCTTGAGCAGCAAACCCTTCACCAAATGAGCCATTTCCGCAGTCCCCATTTTATTTTATTTTTGAGAAAGGGTCCTACCATCTATCTCAGGCTGGCTATAACCTTATGACCCTCCAATCTTGGCCTTCCTGAGTGCCAGGTTTCAACTGTGTACCATCATGGTGGCAGGAAGGGGAACTTTTGATGCCTATTCATAGATATTTTTTTTCCTTTTCCTAAGGATGCACCAAATGCCCCCGGGGCTTGAGGGTAGTGCCATCCAGAACAGGGTAGAGGGTATGGGGCTCTGCAGGCCGAGTCTGTCTCCCAGATGGAGAAGAAAGGGGGGTTGCAGGGTGGAGGTAGGGAGGTACACAAAGAAGGATGTTGGGTGTTTTTCAATCAGGGTACTGCTTTGCAGTACAAGTGCGTAGGGAAGGGGCCCCATCTGAGGCAGAGGCGTCATTTAATCCCATGGGAAGGGGACAGGAGCATCTCTTCTCATTTTGGAGACTCCTGGATCTTACATTCTCTAATGGCTTGACTGAAGGCAGGAGTAAGGCATGGGCTGTGTGTTTTCTCCTGGTCACGGCTTGTGGTTCCTGCAGTTTTCTTACACCCCATGCCATCCTCCTCTTGTGGCCTGGTCTCTGGATGTCTCATTTAGGCCCTGTCCCCTCAGCTCATGTTGACATACCTTGGCTATGTTTGCTTGGCCTAGGCAGTGCTGGCCCAGGACCCTCAGGCCTGAGCACCTGTGATCTTGTGCCCGCCCCCAGCTCCTCCTCCAGTGTCTGCAATGTTACCGTCCCTTCCCTGTCCAGAGACTCTTGTGTTTCCTCATTAGATGTGGGAGAGAAGCTCTCAAGCCCCACGACAAACCAGTCCTGACCCCTGTCTTGGCATCAACTCAGAGAGAAGTCAGAAGCTGAATCACCCACACCAGCCCAACACCCTGGGAATGTCTGTAATTATGGTCTCTTTTCCACACCTTGAATCATGCAACCCTAAGTCTGAAATGAGGGGTGTCCCAGTGCCTGCTGAGACTTTACAAGCAGTGTATCGTCTCCTTTTCTTTGGAACTCAGGGGTGCTGCTTGCTTCTGGCTTCTGTTGAGGAGGAAGTAATGCGTGTGGATTACTAAAAGATCTTTTTCCTGCTGTTTGTCTTGGCCTCAGTACTTCAGAATTCAAACACGTGTACTCTTGACCCTGCAGTGGTGGCAGGTTTTGAGTCCACTTCCTGTCTGATTGCTAAAATACTCCCTCTCTCAGGAGCTTTGACTGAAGTCACTGGCCTGACACCATTTAATTAATTGCTATTACTTTCTTTCTTTCTTTCTTTCTTTCTTTCTTTCTTTCTTTCTTTCTTTCTTTCTTCCTTCCTTCCTTCCTTCCTTCCTTCCTTTCTTTTCTTTCTTTCTTTTTTTTTTTTTTTTTTTTGCATAGATGGGGATGAAGCCCAGAGCCTCTTACATGCCTGGCTGGCACTGTACCATCAAACCATTTTTTCCTTCCTTTTTTTTCCTTCCTTCCTTCCTTCCTTCCTCCCTCCCTTCCTTTCTCTCTCTTCTTTCTCTCTCTCTCTTTCTTTCTCTCTTTTTCTTGGCAAGACAGGATCTCTCAAGTAACCCAGGCTGACCTCAGTCTTCCTATGTGGTCAGGATGACTTTGGGCCCTCCTTTCCTCCCTTCCATGGAGCTGAGGTATATAGGTGTGCACTGCCACACCTAATGCCCTGCTACCATGCTGAACTCAAGGAATGCATGTGTCTAAGGTTGAGTGCTAGCTGTTGAAATACTGGAGACATTTAAAATAATTTACCAGTTACGAAAAAGCTTTCTTGGGCACACAGTCCAGTTGAATCATTAAAAACAAACAAACAAACAAACAAAAAAACCACACACACACACACACACACACACACACACATACACAAGAGGCACAGGTCTTTCAAATTCCAGCTCGGTGGCTTGGTCATGTCTTCTGTGGACAAGCCCTCTGGCTCTCCTCAGTCTGCTTGGCTGTAACACAGGGAAGGCCACGCCCACTTTGTGGGCATTCTAGAGATGTCAACACTGGCAAAGAGAAGGGACAATTAAATTCACCGAGGCCCACATGGTGTGTCAGCAACTCTGCCAACCACTTTCTTATCTTGGTATCATTTAAATTAGTTTGAACACTTAAAAGCTTGTGTGAATGTGGGTGTCTAGTATTAGAAGTTGTTTTGTATTATTTTACGTTGTATTCCCTCGGGGAAGTGAATTGCTCTGAGCTCAGCCTCTTTGTCTGCGAACCTGGGATAATACCTCCAGACTTAAATGGCTGTCTGTCACAGGACTTAGCTATGAAGGGAAGGATTGAGGCAAAAGGCAGAGCAGTTTACAAATATTAGACACTCCTAACTAATGTCCACGATAAATTCTTCAAATTGCTGTGTGATAAAGATCTTGTGAGGCTTTCTCAAATGGCTATCTTTCCCATCGGGGCTGTCTGTCCAAGTTAAAGACAGCTTACTAGAGTATTTCTGTATCCTATTATCCAACCTAGGATTTAAATATACCCTGTGATTAGATCACAATGTCAATTTTAAAAAGCGGGCGCTCAGAGCCCAAATGCACACTGTGGCCATCCTGGGGGGTGGGCATTCTAAATTCTGGGAAGGAGGCTCTGTTTCTGGGAGGCTTTTTGTAGAGTTTTGTTTTTTGTGTGGCATTTTATCTTAAGAATCCGAGTGGTTGTGTAAGAAAGCAATGAAGCTACTGTTCAGGTGACCTCTTTCTGCTGTGAAGAATTTGTACCACGTGAAGTGAGTTCACAAAATTCTGAATAGCCTCAGCATACCTGAGGCCCGGTACAAGGTGAGGCTTCCTGTCCCCAAAACAGGAGGCATTAATTGGAGGAGGAGAGACCCGAGGAAGGGTCCCCCAGGCAACAGGGATCGGGCTCGTGGTAGGAAGGAAGCCTTACCTTATTTACTCCTTAGATGTTGAGAGAGAAAAGCAACCACACACCTGCCCTAGCGCCTCAGCTCATGAAAGCTGAAGCAGGGACCATGCAATCCTTCCCTCCAGATTCTCTCATCTCCACCATCTTCAAGAGGGACCCCAAGTGGGTGTTGTGGACTTGACCTTCACTCCGGTGCCTAAGCCCCGCCCCCCTCCATGGAGTCCGTCAACTAAGTTAACCTAAAGTTGGTGTGAGGAAATGTAACATTTAATGCTGTGGGTCTGGGACACGCAGATAAACTGCCATGCATTGTACTAAAAGCTGTTGATCCCTTTCGGTCACCTGACCTTGGTGGCGACTGAATTAGTGACCTTGCTCTAAAACAATTGCTCCAATGTTCTGATGCTCTGAGTAGGTCACTGCTTGTGGCAGAGCTGATGTTTTCAGGCTGTTGCTGGGGCCAATGTTACCATTAGAGATATTTTTTCAGTTTGCCTTTTAGTTCTAGATAGGGTCTTATGTACCCCAGCCTGGCTTAAGAGTTGTATTTATTTTTATTCTATGTGTGTGGGTGTCTTGTATGTGTCTGCATAGATGTGTACTATGTGCATACCTGGTGCTTGAGGAAGCTGGAAGAGAGGGTTAGATTCCCTGGAATTGGAGTTACAGATAGCTGTGAGTCACAACGTGGATGCTGGGAACTGCACCCCGGTCATGAACTTGCCCTGCTGCTGATATTGTCCATGCATCACTGCCACCTCTGGCTCTGTTCTTATTTTGATTGGGGAGCTGATGGGGCTGGGAAGGTATTGCTCAACTGCTTCCAGTTCTCTGGGAAAGGTTACAACGGGCCTTCTGCTCATAGTTTCTGGCTGCATGGACAAGCTGGAAGGGGCAGGGACCCTCTGGTCTGTATCCCAACCCCCTCCGAGGAACCTTCTGTGGAAGCAAGCTATCTTGTTGCTTCACACACCTGCATAACTAGAAACGGAACCACCTTGGAGGTGTGGAGGGCAGGGCAGGCTGAGACAGCCAGGGGCCCTGGGCCCTGTGTGTGGAAGGGCTGGGAGGGAAAAACCTAAATGTCCCCTGGTTGGTCTCAATCCTTGAAAGCATAGCAAGGGTGCAGGTAAGGACCAAGAGCTTGGAGCACAGGCAAGCTGGTGGTGAGCATGGAGCACAACCAGGCTGGTGGTAAGGAAAGATCACAACCAGGCTGGTGGTGAGTACAGAGCACAGGCAGGCTGGTGGTGAGTACAGAGCACAGGCAGGCTGGTGGTGAGCATGGAGCACAACCAGACAGGTGGTGAGCATGGACATGGACAGTGAGGTCAGGACTCTAGTCCTGCTAGACTTCTACTCACATCCATAGGCTTTTGCCTTTCATATTTTGAAGTTTTATTTTGTTTTTCATTGACAGAATAAACTATATATGTTTACCAGCCACATGTTGTTTCTTTACATGTAAACACAGTGCAAAGATCGAAACAAGATCACTCTAACCTCAGTTATCAGGTTTTTGTTTGTTTGTTTGTTTTGTTTTTGATAGAACATTCCAAATTTGCTTCTCCAATTACTTCCAAAGGCTCTCTCTCTCTCTCTCTCTCTCTCTCTTTCTCTCTCTCTCTCTTTCTCTCTCTCTCTCTTTCTCTCTCTCTCTCTCTCTCTCTCTCTCTCTCTCTTTCTCTTTCCCTGCTTCCTTCCTCCTCCCCCCCCCCTCTTTCTACCTTAGCTGGAATCCAGGGCCTAGAGCATGTTCAGCCAGTGTTCTGTCACTGAGCTGTGCCCCAGACCCAATAAAGGTGACTATAGTCAGTCACCTACTGTACAGTAGCCACCAGGACTCTCTTCTACTGTGTGTGACATTGCATCCTTGACCCACCTTTCCATCTCTCCCTCACTCTCACTGTCCCCAGCATCTGATAACTGCCACTTCATTTTCTACTCCCTCTTGAAACAGTTCCCATGTCCACGAGGCCATTCAACATCTGTCTTTCTGCATCTGGCTTATTTCACTTGACACAATGCCCTCCAGGTTTATCTGTGTTTCCAATGGACAGAATTTCTATTTTATAACTGTTTTAAAGTTGAAATCAATTAATACACTTATTTACGTTTTTGAGACAGGGTCTCATGCATCCCAGACTGCCCTGGAATTCACAGAAGCTAAAGACAACCTTAACATTCTAATCCTCCTACCTCCATCTCCCAAGTCACGGATTATGTGGCTTCATTCCTAGACATTTATTTTTAGTTGATATATAAAAACATGCCATTTGTACATACTTTAAAAGACTGTATGTGTTTGCACAATCCTGGGCACACAGGTGGAGGTCAGAGGACAGGTTGTGGGAGTCCATTTTCTCCTTATGCCACCTGGGTTCCAGGAATTGAATGAACCCAGGTTATCAGGCTGAGTCATCTCGCTGGCCCCCATTCCTAGCGTATTTTTCTTCATCCATGTATCTGTGGGTGAACTCACGTGTTGACTCTATGTCTTGGCCTGTGCAGGTAGATTAGAGCCACAGTAATGGAAGTGCAAATGTGTCTCCCATCTGTCAGATCAATTTCATACCCTTTAGGACTGTACTCCAGATTGGGGTCATAATGTACCGCTGTTGTAAATTTTTGAGGTATTCCCATGTGGTTTTCACGATGGCTGTGCTATGTACATTTCCCACCAAAGCCATGCAAGGGTCCCTCCGTGCCCACATCTCAGCACTAGTTACCCGGTCCTTTTGGTAAGCCACCCAAAGAGCTATGAGCCGTATCTCATTGCGGTTTTGCTTTGCAGTTCTGTTGACTAGAGATGTCCATGTGCCTAACCAGTGTCCTCCAGTCCTAGTCTGGCAGAGTGGCCCTCTCAGCCTCACCTTTGACTTCATTCCTGCTGCCTGAGCTCTGACCACAAGATCCTCCAACTCCATTCCTAGCCAGACTGCCCTCAGCACCTGCCTTTGCTGGACTTTGCCTGTGAGCTGTCTCACTGTGGCTTAACTAATGATTGACAGTTATGGAGTATACCTGTCCCGACCTTGTGCCTGGGCTAGCAGTTTTAAAAGCTTCCCTTCAGGGAGGCTGTCACCCACTGTAGCTGGCTCAGACAGGCTTCCTCAGCTTCCCCTCCAGGGGTAGCCCTACTCCCTTCCATTGTCCCCTGCATTTCCCAACAGTTACAAATACTCCATACTGTCACAATGTTACTGTGAGGGATCAGCTACTTTTCTTTCTGCAGAGAGGGTTCAGAGTTCAGTTTTCTTTCTTATCTTTCCTGGCCCCTGGCACCCTCACTCTGATCCAGACCCTGCCACCACCCCTGCCTGCCCTTCTGTTTTCCTTTAAGGTTGTGTCTACTTGTGACCCCAGACAGAAGCCTATAGGACGGCTGCCCCCATGCACGTTTCTAGCCCTGATGTTTTTGTGTTTCAGTACTAGGGTGGAACACAGGGCGTCTTGCACGCTGAGCAAGTCCTCTGCCACTGAGCCATTCCCCTAGCCCTTAGCCCTGATCATATGTCATGAATTTCTGCCAAGCCTTTCCAATGCCTGCCTTATTTCCCCATTTTGCACGTGACTCATTTTCAACATGCTGTAACTCAGTCTCAACACCAGTACCCTGGTTGAAGGGATGATAAACGCCAGTGCTGGTTACTGCGTGGAAAGGTCACGGTCACGACAGGACCCAGTGTTAGTTTTTAGAGCTTTATTAGGAGGGAAAAGGGGGGAGGGGAAAGAAGAGAGCCAGCCTGGAGAGAAAGATGGTTTGGTGTGGGGGGAGCCGAGCAGAGCAGAGAGGGAACAAAGAGGGAGGGTGAGGTCTGTGTCAGGCTTTTTTTTTTTTTTTTTTTTTTTTCCCCAAGATGGTTTCTCTGTGTAGCTTTGTGTCTTTCCTGGAACTCGCTTTGTAGACCAGGCTGGCCTTGAACTCACAGAGATCCGCCTGGCTCTGCCTCCCGAGTGCTGGGATTATAGGTGTGTGTCACCACCGCCCTGCGCTGCGTCAGGCTTTTTAAGGCACAGATTCTGTGACCACGCAGCACATATGCAGTCGCCAGCGCCCCCTGATGTCGTAAGACACAAGACCCCAGCTGCGCATGTGCAGGAGTGAGGGCAGGCTCCAAACACTGGTTACATCATCCTTGTTTCCCACTGCTCAGGCCTGAGTATCTCTTGTCTCTGGGATCCCTCAGCCCTCTGCTATGTAGCCTGGGCTGGCTCCAACCTTCTATTCAGTTGAAGATAACCTTAAATTCTTAATCCTCCTGCTGATGTGTCCCGAGTGCTGGGATGACGGATGTGCTCCGCCATGCCCAGCAACCTTCTGCTCAGGGGTCTGCACCGTCAATGCACTGCCCCGCCTCCATGATGGATGATGCAGCTTCCTTACTCTGCATGGCCTCCTTGTTCTACAAGGCTCCAGGCCTGAGTTTAGAGAGCTTCCTAACTCCTTCAGAGTCTAGGCCATTTCATGATTTTTCTATTGAGTCATCCTGGGACTCAATTAAGCTTTCTCATAAATTGTCTGAGTTTTTCTATTCAGTTGTGTAGATAAATGGAATAATGTCATTTTATAACATTTTGGACAGACATAAGTAACTCAGAGAATTAATCTTGGACATTTATCATGCCTTCCTTTAAAAAAAAAAAAAAAGAATTCATCTTAACTTTCCCATTACATAATCCTATAAGCATCGATATGCCCTGGCCCCCTTCACCCTGTCTCAAGTGGTTCTCAATCTTCCTAAAGTTGTGACCCTTTAATACAGTTCCTCATGTTGTAATGACCTCCCAATTATAAAATTATTTCATTGCTACTTCATAGCTGTAATATTGCTACTCGTATGAATCATAAATATCAGACATGCAGGATATCTGATATATGACCCCTCCAAAGGGGTTCTGCTGCACCCAGACCCCATCCTCTCTTCTCCTTGCCCTGGAATGCAGAACGAGCCAAGAGGAAAAGCAAGCAAGAGAAGGCTGGCAATAAAAGTTGTCCATTTCCTGCTTCCTTACAAACTACGTTAGTGGGACCTGATGGCACAGGCTAATATCCTAGCTGCTAGGAAGCTGAGGCAGGAGGATTGAATGTTCAAAGCCTACCTGGACTACAGAGTGAGTTCAAGGCCAGCCTGAGCAACTAGTGAGGCTGTGTCTCAAAGTAAAAATAAAATAAAACAGGGCTTGGGGTAGCTCAGTGGTAGTGTTTGTTCCTAGAAAAGGCAAGGTAGAGGAGGGGAGGGAGGGGAGGTGAAGGAGGTAAAAGAGGGGAGGGGGAGGGAAAGGTAAAGGTAGCCACTTCCAGGACTATTGAGAGAGTGATTTTGGAAGCTCGGACACAGATTTTAAATTTCCTTGTATTACATTTATTTATTTGTGTGTCCATACACACATTCATGTGTTCAGCCTGTGTGTGGAGGTCAGAGGACAGCTTGCAGGAGCTGGGGTGAAGGATTACACTCAGGTAGTTGGTTATGTTTGGTGGCAAATGTCTCTGCAATTCCTCACACACTTGTGGATATAGGAAGATGTTAAGATTATTAAAACTTCAGTTTCTGGATAGGATGGAAATGGAACCAGATCACTGACATAAACCTAAACATGAATCCATGCCAGATTTGGGAAATAAGTTGTCATGGGCTTAACAAACCAGGAACCTGGAAAACCAGGAGCTTTGAAAGGCTGCCATGGGGGCAAGAGCCCATTTTTATCAACATTTATTTGAGAATAATATTTATTGACAGTGTTCTCCTTGCTGTGGTCGTTCAAGGGTGCGTCAGTAGCTTTGAGATGAGCAAAGGCCACTTCTGGCTGTCTTCTGAATGAGAGGCAGGATGATTTTCTGGTATTTCTCCCTTAAAGAACTTGACCAGACTGGAACATGGTTGTTTTTCACGAGGCTGGGTAAGCCTCAGCTTCATGTGCTGACTTGTTTTAATTATTTAGTGCTCACGGTTAATTTATATAGGCTTTGGGGTTTGGTGTGGCATAGTGACAAAGGAAGTCAGAGATGTCAACAGCATTATGATGTGTGTCTGCACTCAGAGCACATCTCAATGAGTTGTGTTTTCCACTGTGGACTATCCATTGGCTCTTGTGCAGAGAAAAGAGATCTTTTTCTACTAATTAAAACATCATGGTAAGACTATTAAAAGGAATTGTCACCTTAACTGTTTCTAAGTTTACATCACTGCTGTGTGGTCAACTCCAAGATATTCGCCACTTTATGTCTGGCTTATGTCCTTGAGGCTTGTCCAGGTCACATGAGCCAGCTTCTCCTTCGTGCTTAAGACTTGAGGATTCTCTATTCTGCAGATAGAGCACATCTTGTTGATGGACACGGGGGCAGGTGTGAGTAGTGACTCTCTGAACAGGGTTTACAATCTGTTCAAATGAGATTGCTTTTTCCTTTTGGAAAAGGTTTGGTAGGTAGAAAAAAATGCTTTCTTGATTAATGATGATTTAGAATTTTCTCAAGCTCATTTTTTAAGGTCTTAAGAAGTAAATGTCACATTTGTAAAAGGCCTGAATTTTTCAGTGGTGACTTCTGTCCTTAAGACTGTAAAGGAGGCTGGCTGAAGCTCAGGGGCAGGCCACTTGCATAGCATGTTTGAGGCCCTGAGTTGCACTCCCTACCCCAAACAAACAAACATAGGATGAAAAACCAAGGAATTCTGACTTCTTTAGAGGCATCGCTTTGATGTTAACTATAGACCATAGAGTAAGGAATGTGCCTGCTTGGAAGAATGTGGCAAGAAGTAGCCTGACTTCATTGTAGTTATGATCCAATAGTGGACTTTCAAACCTGATACTGGAGGAAGAGGCAACTTCAGAAGCTGTGTAAGGCTAAGCACAGCAACACGAGGCCACACACTGTCTCCACTTGTTCCGTTTGTGAGGAAATATTGTGTATGAACTTCCTGTTCCCTTCTACCATCTCCCTAACAAAATAACAGCAGGTAGAAATCTATGAACTGAAAATGCAAACCCAAGAGCAGTGGGAACACAGAGATTTCTGTGGAAGGGGCAATGTTTAGGATGAGGAATGTCTTGAAGCTGTTGCTCAAGGGAATTGCAAGGTGACACTCTGCAATTACCCCCAATGGACTGCAGATGGCAGCAGAGAGAGACTGTTCACCTGATTGCAGGTTCTACCCTGGATAAAGGCTTCCAAGAAACCCTTCAGCCAGTTATACATGATAATAACTAGGGGAAGGTGTCCATGCGAGTTATTGAGCTTCACACACACACACACACACACACACACACACACACACACACACACACACACACACGACCAAACAAACCACAAATCTCAAGTCTTCCCTTAAAGTTAGTGGTCTTTCATGAGTTAGCTTTTACAAAGTTGTCCCCGAGGGCTCCCCAAACCCAACCCAAACAATGAAGCTCCTTCATGTCCTGGGTTCTTATAAGCTCAGCATGCCTGTCATAGCTGCTGCTGCACACCACACAGCAGCCACTTCTCCCACATCTTCCTACACGGTGACTTCCTTCCACATTCATCTTCGTATTTGAGATCACAAGAAGATCTCAATAAACGACCCTTTTTATTGGGTTGTTTGATATGACCCAAATGGCTCATGATATGACAGGCATGGTTAGGGGGTCTTGCAAGATGCTCAACAAACTGTCACAGTCTCCTCTTATCAACACAGAAGCCTGCAAACTAGATATCACTAAGTTCATCTATCCTTAAAAGTCCACACTCAAACCTTGCAGGGAAGTGAACCCATGTGGCACCAGAAAGAAGTCTTTGGTGGTATTTCATATTCAACACTTTTTATTGACCTCAGTGAGCCCGAGAAATCACGCTCATTAAGCTGGCAGATGCTCTATAGTCTGAGGGAACTGATAATAAGCAGAAGAGAGAGTCTGAGTTCTGGAAGAACAGGCGAAATAGACAGTTTAGAAAACTCTACAAATGGAAATCTGTTTTGTTAGGGAAACTGGGAAACAATGTAGCTGTCCCTTATTATGCACAGAACAAATCCTTAAGTATACAAATCTGGGAAGAGTTCCAGACATATCACTAAGTAGGAACTATCATGGAAAAGGGGACCTTAGAAATGTAATAAGCAAAGGGCCTGTGAGATGGCTCATCTGGTAAAGGTATTTGCCTCTAAGCCTGAGGATCTGAGTTCAATCCCTGGAGCCTATATGGTGGAGAACTGACTTCCCCAGGTTGTCCTCTGACCTCCACACACATGTCATACATAGGCAAAATTAATCAATCAATCAGTCATCAATCAATGTAATGAAAATGTAGAAATGTGAACACAAACCATTGTGAATCTTTGTTGTATATACGTGAGTGTACAAGGACAGGTGGTCCTTGGCTAATATAGGATTGTAGCCTAAAACCTCATTGTGAGTTGAAGAAATTCTGAAATGAAAATGTGATTATTCACTGGGCAGTAGTGGTGCATGCCTTTAATCCCAGCACTCAGGAAGCAGAGGCAGGTGGATCTCTGAGTTCAAGGCCAGCCTGGGCAAGTTCTGGGGCAGCCAGGGCTACACAGAGAAACCCCGTATTAAAAAACAAAACAAAATTCGATTAACCCACTCACTTCACTGAGTATTTTAGCTAAGTTTCTCAGCATGCTGTAGAGCGCTGGGGTTTTCCTTGAGATCTCAAGGCTAATCTCTAAGCTGCAGTCACTACTATTTCTCAGGAAAGAGAGAGGATCAGACCCAACAGTGCTGTAGCCCAGGAAGAGGTCCACTTTTGGATTGGACTATGGTTTCTATTAGATGTGCTTTTGCACCATCATAAAGACATTCAAACTGAACCATTGCTGTTGGGGTTGTGTCTACAACTATATGGGAAAGACCAGAAGGATCTATGTCGAGATGTGGATAATTGAGAATTCTGGGCAAGAAGTGAAATGAGGCTGAATTCTACCTCTGACTTTATACACCTCTGGGTTATTTAATTTGAAATAAAAATGTGTCTCTATGTTTGACATTCACACAAGTGACATTAGTGACCTTTTCATTTAAAAGTGACCAAAGGTGGTGATGCTGTTAAAATGTTAGATTGACATTAGACAGCAACATCTTTCTAGAAGAGTGGTACCGCACTGGGCACCAGGCACATCTCCCTTCAGTGGGTCACCAGTGCAGAGAGAGAGATCAGTAAAATATGTGCTGTATTATATGTCAGTTACACCTTAATAACTGGTCCTAATCACAGCCTGAGGGGCAGGGCTGTGTTTTATTCATTCTTGGAGAAGCTTAAACCAGCTAATACTTAGTAGGGCCATATGCAGCAATGGCTTAATGTTGAATGAGTGAATGACCAACCCAAGGAATCAAGTCTGGGCTGAACTTGGATCTGTCCCCAGCTCTTGGCAGAGTGCTCAGGTGGAAACTAGATCTGCTCTTGGTGTTCCAAGTGAGGGCAGAGCAAGCCTGGATGCAGAGCAGGCGCGGCAAAGGAGTCCGATGCAGGCACAGCACGGAAGAGACTCTTAGGATCACAGATCCTCCTGGTGGCTGGCTTGCTCTCATGTGGATAGGCTGACTCCATTTTTGGCCCCAATGTCTCCTTACATCCCCCGATTCCTGGAATTCATTCCCAGTCTGTTTGTCTCCCTGCCCTGAGGCAGATGGTTCCTTGTTCCTTGTTTCCTTTAGGTTTCTTCAAAGAGTGACCATCCCACACTAACAGGTATGGGTACCATTCCCTGGTGTCTGACACTCCCTGCTCTCTCTGTTTCCTATGACACTAGCCTGTGGCAAAGAGAATCTATGGGATTTGTTGACGTCCTTCAGCATAAAGGCTCAAGTTCTATTATTATTTTTTTTTATCAGCTTCAATCCCAGGGACTAATAGTGTCTGGGACTTGGTTGGTGTTCAATAAGTATCAACTGATGAAAAAAATCATGGGGATGTGAGGAATGGACCATGGGAACTTGTGAGGCTGTAGTTACATCATAGACCCCAGCAACATTGCAAACAATGGAGATGCGGGCCTGTGGAGTTAGTCTTAGGTGTGGGAGGAAGGTATACCATAGGAATTCCAGAAAGGCCAGCGACGTAACCTCCCTGGGCTTGGACTGTTCTTATTAGCCTTTGATCTTGACAGTTACCAGAGATGTGCCCTCTTGACGCCCCTCCCCACGAAGCCCCTCCATAGGAGTAAAGGTGATGGCGATCTGCTGCTTTTTATGTTGCTGTGAGGATAAAAGGAGGCAAGACATGTGGCATGCCTGTTAGGTAGTACAGACTGGACTGGACTCACCTGTAACATTCTTTGTTACAGTACTTATTCTCTTTGCTATTCATTTATTTGTATTTATTTAGTCTTTTTTTTTTTTTTTTTTTGCTGTTTTTAGACAAAGTCTTATGAAGCTCAGGCTGGCTTTGAACTAAGAATGTCACTGAGGATGGTCTTGAACTTCAGATTCTCCTGGCTTCGCTTCCTAGGTATTGAGATGACAGGCATGCGCCTCTGCCCACCATTCTTAATTTTTTCATCCAAGGTTGGAAATGGAACCCATTGTTGTGTGAAGCATCTTGGCATTAAGCTACTTACTCTTCAGCCATTGATTTTCTTGAGTTACAGAGTGACATGGCTGTCACTTGACTTTGCTACTGTGTTTGCACCCAGCCCTCTTGACCCTCCTGGTGTGGCTGGTCTCAGAGGTCACCATGTTAGGCTTATTTCATTGTCAACAAGCACTTTCTCAAGCTTCCAGTTAATTGAGCTTTGCTGGAGACATTCCTGTTTAAGATGTCATTCACCATCTCCCTTGGGGTCTATTGAGTGGAAAAGAGATGACAGTAATATCACATTACTGCCCTACACGGAGGATGGGGTCTATGTCAATCACCCCGTTGATTTCCCCAGGCTTGGGAAGTAGTTGGGAAGCCCATTGTAAGGAGAAGCCAGGGTAAGCAGGGAGCTCTCTTCTGCCCTCCATGATCTTTTTTTTTTTTTTTTCAAGCTGCTCTCTGGTGAGTCACCTAGTTAGAACTCATGCTACTGAGGCAGCTGAGGCCCAGGGAACCAACAGAACACCGCTGTCCCACTTACAGCAGTGGCCTGCTTCTCAACAAGAGGCACTGTCTTTCCCTTGTCAGTGAATGCCACACAGGTGGGGGGCATCACCTCTAACCTCAGAGCTCACTCACATGGTGGGCTTCTCCTCAGGGACAAATTGCCAACTGATAGTTCAGGATGGTCGTATTTCAGAAGTTGAGCTTTAATTTGCAAACTTGTGGCCAGACTCTGTCAGTCCTATGAAGGAGTGGTTGGTGGTTTGTAATTATTTTAGCCCTGTCTTTTAATACTTTAAGAGTGATAATCTTCATAATGTGTGGGAGTACAACTAGCCATTTAAAAAGCTATGGGTTCTCTTTACAGGGTATGGACAGGGCACCCCGGCAGGTGGGAGACTCTTCTCTTCTCTTCTATTACCTGAGTGGAAGTGGACTGAGTTTTATTCTTCTCAAGCTATGATCCTCCATAAAAATATTATCATTGATGCTTAAAATGTTTTGGACAACCTCTGATGGGAAGCTTGTACCTTAAAGGACAGAAGTGTTGGTGTCGTCTGGGGAGAGCTGCATGTAGACAGCCACTTACCTGGGACAGGCTTGCCTGGCAAAGTATGTCCCATGGGAATAGACATGAGGAACCATAAAGCTGTCTCATGAGCCACATGCTTCTAGACACAAAGGAAATCTTGGAAAAGTTCCACAGAGAACGGTTCTCACATTGCAGACTTCACTGTGGAAGGCATTTTAATTTTTAAATATAAAGAGTGTTATTTTATTTGTTTTTGTGATCCCAGTGCTCACATCTGGGGGACTCATACTCTGGAGACAGGCGTTTTAGCAACAACTACATGCTGGGCCCAAGAACCTCTTAAGCCGAATTCCTCTGGTTCTTCTAGAAACCAGACTGATCCTGTCCCTGCAGCTTAGGATTCTGAAGCCTGTGCTCTAACTCTCACACCTACAGTCCTTAGGATGGGGCTCACTGAGCCCCTTCGAGGTGCTAAGGATTTGGGCAGCCGTGATCTGCCTCTCCCTCTTTACCAATTTTTCTAGCTGCCAGGAGTTTTCTGTAACTAGAGCAGAAGAATCCCAGGACAGTGGGTGGGTAATCTGTGAACACACTCAGGGGATGCTGCAAAGTATAAACTATGAAATATAGGTATACACAAATTATTATAGCTGGGCATGGTGCTGTGCACCTTTAATCTCAGCACTTGGGATTCAGGGGCAGGTAGATCTTTGTGAGTTCTAGGGCAGCCAGGGTGACATAGCAAGACCCTGTCTCAAAGACAAAACAAAACAAAAACAAAAAGACTATCGATTAAGTTGAAATTTGGTATTCTATTAAAAACCTTGTTTAATTTTAAAGTATACAAAATAATCACATTTTAATAAGTGACATATAAGGGTTTACAAAATTATTTTAGTGACAAGCATGAAACCACAACTCTTTTTTATTGTTACAAATGGCTTCTCAGTACCGTTCTTGGCAGTAAGAAGTCTCCCCTCTTGGAGTCATTGAGTGCCATCTTGTGGGAAACACATTAAGCATAATGGCAATGCTAAGGTTCAACTTGCCCCAGGAGAGTAACATATTAACCTAAACTCTAGTTCCTATTGACCTAAACTCTAGCTCCTATTTTCTTTTCAAATATCCATATTTCTGTTTCCAGTTAAGAAAGCCAATGCTGAAGAGGGAAGCAAACCTACTTTCAAAGTAGAAAAATTCAGTTTTTAATCGACAGAATTTAGAGTCTAGAAGTTCCATTGTTTCTCTGAAAATAGTTAACCCCCTGCCTCCACCCCACTTTGTTTCTGCACCATTAAATTATACCATGGCAGTGAAACCCCCAAGTGCACTCATGAAGTCAATGTCTTCTGATGCTGGCTGCCACACCCCACAGCGACAGAGTCAGCAAATGTCAGGAGGGAGGGGGCTGAGTTAGGCTCATAGCAGGTGGCAGTTGTTGGCAAATCCTATCTGTAGCTTATGCAAAATGATGCTTGAATTTTTAAATTGAGGCCTCTTCTGGTCAGAAGCCAGCCCGAAAAGCTTCCAGTTTGTCTCATTTGAGACAGGTTGTGATGTGTTGCGCTGTATTCAACACACGGATGGTGGATACCGTAGGTGGCCTCTCAGCCACACTGCAGATTTCTTGTAACCAAAAGGCCAATGTTTTAAAGACCTTATGAGATCTGATTACACACCATGTTCCTATCACAAACTGAACCTTTGAAATAGGAGGAATGTATAATGGTTTCCAGATCATTTTGAGAACAAAAGAACCTATCTTATTTTAAGGTTTTCATTAAAAAAAAAAAAAAAGGGATACAGCGCTTGAAGCATTAAATAATTTTGTCCATTACTGCAGACTTAAACTATCAAAGCAAATAACAGAATGGAGATTCTTTTCCTTTAACTGGGGGCACTTGGGGAAGGTACCCTAAGGGAGGCACAGTGAACCTTCTGGGCACCTTCCTCAGGACTGGGCTCATTGCTCCTGTCCTCAAAGGAAGAGAAACAATGTGAGATCCTTTGTTTAAACTGTGAATGTATCCTACAAGAATGGTCTCTACCAGCACAGAGTCTCAGTGGAACTAACTTTAGAACCGATTAATACAGGCATAGAATTGGGCCTTTGTTTGGGAGCTTTGGGGGAAGGGAGCCCCATGGAGGCCTCTGGAGTCCCATGGAGGCCTACAGGGATGGTGGCATTTAAGATGGGAATGTTTGTCTTGGGAAATGCTGGTGGCTGAGCTTTGACAACTAAGCACAGGTTGCCTCATCCTTTTCCTCCATCCTGGCTCTAGCAGCCAGGCAATGCATTAAACTGGTCTTTTTGACTTTCCTGAACAATATCTAATGAACAAATAGCACAATTCTGTGATATTCAGCAGGATGCAAATTCCAGATACCGAAATCATGAACACCGTGAAGACAGTCTTTTCTGTGGGCCTGGAAATGAAGCAGTCCACTGTATTAGGACAAGGCCAAGCATTGCATTTCACTAGACGCTGCATGAAGAAGCCATTGTACATGATGTAAAAGACATACATGAAGACAGCTTCAAAGATGACCCGGAAGAAGATGCTGGTGGTATAGGTCCACCAGAGGGACCCTTCAATACGGACCTTCTGGGTTTTGATCTCTTCAATGTCCTTAAACTCATTCTTTATCTCCCCCTTCATGAACTTCCTTTTCTTTTCATGTCTCCTGTAGGCCACATGCATGGCTACCAGGAGTGCTGGCGTGGACACGAAGATGAGCTGCAGGGCCCAGAGCCGGATGTGAGAGATGGGGAAGTAGTGATCGTAGCACACATTCTTGCAGCCAGGCTGGAGGGTGTTGCACACAAAATCGGCTTGCTCATCTCCCCACACCTCTTTTGCAGCCACCACGAGGATCATGATGCGGAAAATGAATAGGACGGTGAGCCAGATTTTCCCAATGCTGGTGGAGTGTTTGTTGACACCCCCGAGGATACTCTGTAGCGTGCCCCAATCCATCTTGTCCTCTGGGTGGGTGGCACTAGAAACAACAAATGAACACAAGACAGGTGTCACTCGCTGATCTGGCCAGCCTCCGGGTCCTATCTCTGTTCTGGGGACGGTCTCCAGGATGGTGACAATACAACTTACTTTACCATAGGATTAAGTGTGTAGTTCCCAAACCATCTCCAGCATGTGTCAGTGTGCTCTCTAGTACAGTCCTCTAAAAGACACTTGTTCACCTGAGTGATTCATTCAGTCTTTAGCACATAATAAAGATGTGGGTACAGGGGTGTGCCAAAGCAGAGTACTTGTTAGTCTAAAGGCAAAACTGAGTCCTGGCTAAGTCCACCTTATGTGTTCCCATTTCCTTACAGGTCACTCACTCAACAGGCTCTGTTGGCAGCCCCAAGCTTTGCAGTGTATCACAGTGACAGGCCAAAGCTTGGACCGACCTCACCTTTAGAGGCACAGCTGCCCAGTTTGGGTGACAGAATTTGTGAAAGTCCATGGGACCCAGTGCAGTTTCCCTGCAGTCTCCAGGCTGAAGCCATCTCTTCAAAATATTTTCATATGCATGGGCTTGGGAGGCAAGGGTGATATGTCTTTACTAATGGTTACATTTACATTTGAGATTCCTCAGCTTAACCTTTCACCACAAGCCTTGCTTCCACCTTCTACCTTCTGTGTAAGAGGAATAGGGTCCAAAAAAAAAAAAAAGTCTCTTCTCTTAGGTTTTTACATGCAGGTTGGTGACTCCACTGTTCAATTAGAACTGTTTGGTTAATGCTCCATATCTGTTTTGATGTGTGTGGCCAGTGAGCTTTGCTACTGTGGACTATGGAATCAACTTTGACGTAATTCTAAAATAAATAAATATGAAAAATGGCAGGAAATTTAACTCAGTGGTTCCCCTCCTGGTCCAAGGCTCTCACCATCAGTTCCGAAGCAAAGTTGCCTTGGGTGAAGAGGTGTGTATTGACTGTGCCCTGGATGATCTTTCACGAACCAATGCCCTTTTTCATCCCCGGGAAGGAACACTGTCCTCACTGATTCATAGCTACGCCCTGTCTGTCACAATCAAGCCCTCTTTTGACAGGATCCCTCCCTCCCTCCTGCTGTCCTGATGAGTCACTTGCTTTGCACCCCTTCCAAGCTGTAATGAATCCTCTTGCTCTCCCTTAAAAGCATCCTGCCCCCTGTTGTAGGCAAGCTGTATCCTGTTTCCTAGTGAACTACGCAGGGCAGGCTCAAGGTGAAAGTCCCCCGTCTTGCCCATGGTGGCTGCTGAGGAACACCAAGGTCTTGGTGGGACCCACTCAACTGTGTCTTGGTCAGAGGAGACAGGGCCATGGGGAGCTGGCACACACTGGTCCTATCCAACTTGGAAAATGGGAACACACAGGAAGAAACAGTGGCCGAGCAGGTTCAGCCCTGACCCATTTATACCTAGACTGTTCCGAGTCCCTTAGGGAGCCGGTTGTCCTTTGAACAGTTTCGTAGCTCCATGTAGTCTGCCCCCAACAAGCAGAAGTATTGAAGGCAACAGTGTTCTGTTTAACAAAACAATCAGATTGGAATTCGACCTTCTGAGTTCTGGTCCACTTGCTGAGTGGAGATCAGGACACGGACTGAAAGAAACATCCACACACCTGACCCAAAATACAAAACTCACAGGTGAGTGGGATATGTGCCTCTGCTTGCCTATAGCATCTACAGACAAGCCCAATTATTATCAATTGGAAAAAAATTAACTTCACAATAAAATCTTCATTGTTTATAAAAATTACTAAGTATATGCTGAGTTAGAGTTTGCTCTGTTTCCCTGGTTGGCTTCTAACTCCATGAAGCTGGGGTTAGTACACATCTATAATCCCAGAACTCTGGAGGCAGAGGCAGGAGGATTGTGGTAACTTGAGGAAAATTTGGGCTGCAAACAAACAAAAACAAAACAAAAACACCGAAAGAGAGAAAAACAAAGCAAAACAAAAACCAAACCAAATAAAAAAATTAGAGAAAGTTTCACAGGGTTGAATAAACAAGACCAGGAAAAAACTCCAAGAGAAAAACCGAATAGCTGGGTTGTAATAGGTGTGGACCCTGGCACATCTGGTTGCAGCTGCTTGTCTTAAAGGCCTTTCCAAGACGAGGGAGAGATTAAAATTTGACCTTACAAGGGGCTTGGAGTACTGAGCCAGCAGGGTGAAATCGTCAATATTCAACTGTGGTGTAGGAGGTGATCTCCTGGCCTCTGACTAGGGAGGTCACAGGCAGGTCCCTACCTGGCTTGGGTCACTGCAGATTGCCTGGAGCGCTGCCAGAGTGTGAGGGAACCATCACTCATTAGCTCCCGAAAAGGAGGCAGGAGCTTCTCCTTATTTATCATATATGTAATATATTATATTAATATATATATATATATATATATATAATATTATAGATATATTATATAATATACCCTTATTTGCTTTAAAGGGTACTTTGCGGAGCTGGTGGAACACCGCCAGACGCTGTCCCCACCTCACCCCTCTACCTTTCTCACAACTGTAACTAACTTAGCCCAGAGTTTCCAAAGGACTCCGGGGTAAATGGAGCCATGGCTGCGCCAGACTGTCTCAGGACAGTCCCAGAGACCTGGGCAATCCGTCCCATTTAGGCTTATGCTCCCTTCCAGTGAGGCAGCATGGAGGGGCTGATGCAAGAGTCCTGATGGACACGTTTCCCAGCAGCACACCATCTGCGAGTCTGTCTGGACTTCCAGCTGCAGAGCCCCACCTGAACGCAAACCCTTAAAAAGCGTTTAAGGAAAATGAAAAGCAATCAAAATCACCACTCAAGCGCAGGCCCGGGTCCCCTAGCTCGAGGGAGCGGCTACCGACGCGCGTTTTGGGCGGTCGCCCGCGTCACCCCAGTGCTTTAGGTGGTAAAGGTCAGTGTCTTCCCACGGAGGCCTCCTGCTTAAACAAATGAAACCGAGTTTTCCTGCTAAGCTTTCGGTTAGTTTAAAAAAACAACAACAAAAAAAAAAACCAAAAAAAAAAAACTTTCAATGGCGGCAGACAACGCAGCCAGGAGGCCTCGGGCAAATTCTAGCAAAGCAACATTGGCAACGCGTCGCAGTCGCGCGCGGAACGGCCTGTCCCCCGCGTCCCTCCCGGCTCCGCGCGGTGCGGGACCTCCCGGCCCGGGCTGTGCGGACGCTTCCTGCCCGGTGCGCTGCAGCGAGCGCGGCGGGAGCAACCTGGTCCAGCCCCGAGCCCGGCCAGCCGCTCCAGCGGCAGAAACGCGTTCACCGCTCGGGTCCCTATCCGCGCGGGTGGCGGTGCCCCGCGGGGACGGCGAAGTGCCTTCGGGCCTCGGTTTCCCAGGACCGTGGCGGCCCGCACCTCGCCACGCACCTCACGCGTCCCTACGGGCGGAGCCTCGAGCTCCAGCCGCTGCGGGGCGTCGCGATCAAGCGAGCGGGCCACCCCGCTGTGACTCGGGGGCGCGGATCGGCTGTCGCACCTGTGTCCCGAGGAGCGCGCGGCGCTGGCTGGCGAGAAGCGGCAAGGCGCTGTCGCCTGGAAGGTGCAGGTCCTGAGTGGGTAGCGGGGCGGGTCCCGGCTTGGTCCTGGCTTGGTCCGGGCTGGTCCTGGCTTGGTCCGGAGTGGGTCGCGGGCTGATCCGGAGCTGGTTCGCCTCTGCTCCCGGCCGAGGCTGCGCTCTGTAGGCGGGAGCGCCGCCGACCGGCTGCGAGTTGGGAGAGCCGAGCGCGCAGAGCGCTGCGATCTTGGACACCTGTCGGCCGCGGCGCCTTTTAACCGCACCCCTCACCCCGCCTCTCTCACCCCGGAGCGATTGAGAAAGTTGCGGAGGAGGCGGCTCCGAGTGGCCCGCCGCCCCCAGCGCCGCGGGCGGGGCTCTCCGGGCACCCAGGGCCGTCGGGCCCGGAACCGCAGGCTCTCCTCGAGCCCCAGCCCCAAGCCCCCCCCCCCCGATCCCAGAGATCTAGACTTCCCCAGGGTCGCGTCCCGTGCGCAGCTTGAAAGGAGCCTGCAGACTTCGCGTCACCACCCAGGACCCCACCACCCAAGGTCGCAAAGCTCCAAGCCCCAGCTCCTAGCTTTTGGGGAAGTGGATAGTGTGGAAAGAGAGTTGATAATGTCGTTATTACTACTCTCACTAGTGGGAGAGATACATTCGTACATACACACACGCACACGCGCGCGCACACACACGTGTGTGTGTGTGTGTGTGTGTGTGTGTGTGTGTGTGTGTGTGTGTGTGTCGGCCCGCAGCTTCCATGGCATACGAGGCTCCTCTCCCATAGGGGACCCGCAGCCCAGCGAGCCAGGGCACCTGGAATTCAGGTTTAAGGCAGACTAACAGGGGGCGCCATCAGGGCTGGCCAAATTCTGGCTTCTATGTCCCTGAATTCCCGACTTAACTCGATCACTTTGAACAGTGTGCCAGTGGCTAGGCCAGGGGGCGGTGTAGAGGTGAGTCTCCAGGCCTGGCCTTGAAGTCTCAGCCTGGCCTGGAAGTGGACATGTCACTGCCTCGGCAAGGTGCTGTGTTTTCTTTTCCACAACTGAGATCATTGCAAGGAAGGGGCGCCCGGAATCTGCAGGAAAGAAGGAGAGCCAGGTAAGCCCGTCCGTCTTGGAGTCCAGGCTTCTGGGAAGACCCTTGGCAGTCTGTGTCTACAGTTCGATTCCCTCTCCGCCAAGCTGGATGTGGATTATGAGGTCTGTGTTCACATTGCTTAGCTCTCTGGATAGTTTTGAGAGGCAAATGAAACAAAGTTGACATTCACAGAGCATTTAGATAAGAACTTAAAATATCAAGAGCAGGCTGTGCTCCGGGACACCTAGGCCAGCTTCAACTTCCTCAGTGACCTGAGACCTGAGTTTGGGGTACAAACCTCACATCCTCACAGGGTTTCCTCAGGTCAGTGAAGAGATAGTGATCCATCCTGATGAGGTCCAAGAGAGGGACGGAGCTGAGGGTGCATGCTTTTCCTTGCAAAGCTAGCTTATTGTCAAGGGCAGACCTAGCTGCTCTTGAGGGTAGATGAAGGAGGGGGTTTGCGCTGAGGCTACTACCCCTGCCTTCTTTCCGTTAAGTCTTAACCTAAGAGGGGGTGTCTGTAATGAAGAGATGAAACCCCAGGAGGCCCACAGCCTTAGACTGCCTTCCTAAGAGAGGTGCTGAATCAGCGTGTGAAGAGTGACTGGCCAAGCCAGCTGGGGTGGTATGACTCCGTTGGCCCGAGCACATCTAGACATGAGGCCAAGAGGTGGTGAGGTGGTGGCAGCTGGCAGTGGTAGAAAAGTGTCTGTACCTTTAGTTTTTCGTGTGTAGTACAGTTTTAGGCCAAGTGGAACTCTTGTTCAGTGAGAATGAGAGAATATTCTAGAATCGTTGCAGGAAGTTGGCTGGTAAAAAGTTAAGTTGGAGATGAGAACCAACTCACTTTCCCCACTGAGCAGTTTCACCTGAGGTTTTAATGCCCACGTTATGATTATCGGTTCCCCAACTTGCTTCTGCAGATTTGCATAATGGCGGTGTGTTGGCTGATGGTCACAGCCGCTGGGAATATTAGGATTTATAGTTCGTCTCCTCTAAAGTCCCACTGAGAACTCAGCTCTTGATTTTCATCTGTTTCATCCAATTCCTCTTGTTTCTTTGTGTGATGTTTTCTTCCCAGCTAGACCAGAGGTTCCTCTAGGGTAGGAAATATTGAATTTATTTGAGTATGTGCATTCTCCATGGCAGAGGGTTATGGGAGAAGGGAGGCTAGAAAGGAGCTGGGAAAAGTTTGACCGTTTGAGATTATGAAGCTAGATGTGCATCCTATTAACAGATCACAGAAAAGGATTTGTACCCCACCCCCATTACAAGCATTGCTTTGATAAATTGAGCATTGGAAATAAACCCTACTCTTCTCACCCCGGCTTCCCATGTTTTCATGTTTCTCACAGGCCTGGGAGAAGCTCAGCCCTGGTAACAAGGTGGGAAGGGAGCAGCAGCTCACGGACCAGCAGCTGACCAGCTCACCTTTGTCTCACTCACGTGTAGAAGCTAACCAGACAGAAAAGAGGTTTGGTTTTTTGTTTTTGTTTGTTTTGTTTTGTTTTGTTTTTTACTTGGCTTTAAGCAGAATCCCATCTTCTAGGCTGTCCTTGAATGAAGGGAACAGCAAGGCCAGACAATGGTGAGGGCTGAGGAGGGGCCTATGAAGTAGCTATGGAGGATCAGCCAGCGAGGAGCTCTGAGCCCTGCACCTCGTCACGTCCATGTGTCAAGACAGACGAGTGCTGATTTTATGTCTGGTTAGCACTGAGATCATGAATGCTCGCTGCTTATCACTTTCTTCATGATGTTGAAAGGTGACAGGTTAATGTTTAGGCTACTTGGTATTTTAATTTGATAGTTGTTTTCTGTAAATAAACTCAAAAGAACTTGTTATTGTGCAAGACATCAGTGCAAGATAAATTATACATCTTGCCATTTTGATGAATGACTGCTTACCAGACTCCTCCCGGAGCAGTATCTTGAATCCTGGGAAGGATGCTCCAACACACACACACACACACACACACACACACACACACACACACACACTTCACATTTCTGAGTCATAAATCAAATGTAGGTGATGGCAGAGAATGTTTCAGGACAAGAAAAGGCTTGTGAGTGTCTGGAGTCCCTGTCCCACCACTTGACAAGTTTTCAGATAAGCTGGGCCCCTTGATCACCTTGGGGAGAGACATCAGTCCTTTGGGCTGCAAACTCCTTTCCTGAGTTTGCTATTGAAACATTAATCCTTTGAGTATGATTAATAAATCATATTCAGCTCTTCCCAAAAGAGCATTAGGAAAGCAAAGGGCCTCTGGCTCCCCTGAATAGTTAATAATGACTTACATTTGATAACGTAATGTCACAGCAAGAGCAGCTCTTCTGGACCCTCCAGTCTGTGTGGGTGATTATTACATGGGATGCGCTTTCACTTCAACCTCTGTCGTTATTTTGTTTTGAGTCAGCTTCTCCAGCCCAGGCTGGGCTTGAACTTCCTATCAGTTAAGGATGATGTGAATTACACCTCTGCCTCTGCATCCTTAGTGCTGGCCCCACAGGCCTATACCTTCAAACCTAGTTTCTTCATTTATCTCTGAGTCATACCATTCCTATGCTTTCTAAAACTTACAAATCTGAAATCATTTATGAAGAAAAAGCCAATTGTTATATTCAGAGTAAAAATAAAAAGCACTTCAGGCTTTCAACAATTTAACCTCTTCCAAATTAAAGACATTTAAGCTGTGGCAACCTGCTGTAAGTGGCTCTGTTTTATTTATTTCTTCCTTCCTTCCTCTTTTTTTTTTTTTTTTTTAAATTAACACAGATGTTCTGGTGAAATGAAACAGCTGTCCCTCAGCTGCCAGAGTGTGGCGAAAGAGACCTTAGTGGCATGGCTGGATGAGCATGGACTTGCATTGCAAACACACCACTGTGGCTCTTGTGTGGCTAATTGAGCAGACCAGGGGAGAATTACAAAGATACTTCCAAACATGTTTATGTCAAACACACACACATATTATCCTGTAATGAAACAACAGTAGGAAACATTCCTTTCTGCTGAACAGAAATTTAAATTCTGTGTGTTACAGTGGCTAGTCAGTATCATCCACAAAGGAGCCAATGGGATTTCTGTATTCTGATTTGTGTGACAACAGTATTGTGCCCTACAGTATTTTTGAATCATTTTTTGGAATGAGCAAAGAGGGAGGGACCTCACATGCTATTGTAGAACAAATTATAGTCAGGGTTGATAATGGATTATTGATTCTTGGTTATATTATATTTGACAGACAATAGCAATTCTATGTGAAACAGTCATCTACAGTGTTGTGGATTTAAAGTTGTTCCCACCCCCACACCGGAAACCACTGATCATGAAATTAGGTTTTTGCTCCCAAGGTCCCAGTTCTGTTGTGTCCTGCAACCTGCAAATCTCCCTTTCGAAGACTGAATATGGAATATTTGATCTGAGGATTTAAAATAGAGCTTAAGTATATGATAGATATTTATTTAAACTTCTCCTTAAACTAAAAAAACATTTCCATTTTGGGAGAAGTGTTCTTAAAAGAAAAGGGGGAAAATAAATCTCAGGGCCAGAGTAAAGACTGGAACACAAGGGCTTGTAATACCTAGAGTGCACAGTAGATGGCACTAAAAAGACTTGCTCCGAAGCCCTGTACTGGGAGAACATTTTCCACGTATCCTAGTCTAGTGTTGATGGTCCTGATCTCGTGAGTAGGCTGGGAAATAAGTTGATTTCTTCCTACCCCCTCCTCTTCCCTATCCCTCACCCTCTTCTTCCTTATACAGACATGAAACAATAAAAAAGAGAATATCAGAATGCATTGCTCTTAACAAGGGTAAGTAATGCTTTGTGAGACGTTGGTGCATGCAGACCCCCAGATCCAGTGTAAAGTGCATTCTTTGATGTCAGTATCTGTTACAAGCAAATGTGGAAAGCTCCTGTTCTGTTCCATCTCCAGGGAGACCAGATGCATCACAGCAGATGCAGGTGAGACAGGCTTATAACATAGCGGAGAGACCTGGCGGTTCCAGATGTTACCGCCCACCTTGGCTGTGCCTTAAACTCACAGCTGGTATTCCCAACAGGCCCATAGCTGGCAAGATGTGTTGTGGGTGGGCATCTTAAGGGCATTCTTCATGTTGGAAAAGGACATCTGGTCTATCATTAGACCTTTCCTCAGGACTCCCCATTCTGAGCTAGAAACAATAGCAACATCTAACAAGGTCTTTCCTCCCCCACCTCCACCTTTTTATTTTTATGTCTTTTGAAACAGGATTGGCCTGGAGCTTGCTCTGCAGACCAGGCTGGCCTAAAACTACCTGCCTCTGCCTTCTCATGCTGGGATTAAAAGTGTGTGTCACTATGCCCAACCTTTAGGTCTTTTACTAAATAAAAGTTTGTCTTAAAAGGTATATAAGTAGTGCTTTTGATAAATAACACTGTTGCTCACCCAACATTTTAGTGGATTTATATATGTAAAGAACTACATGGAAGCATGTGCCTATGTATGATGTGTACAAGTGTATATGTGCACAATCATGTGAATTTGTGTGTGTGCGCCTATGTGTGTAGGCATATATGTGGCACAGCTGTGTGTGGAGGGCAGAATAGCCTCAGGTTTCAGGCCTTGCCTTCTACCTTGTTTGAGGCAAGCTAGCTGCTCAGCAGGTCTCTAGGAATTCTCCCGTTGCAGCTTCCCATTTGTTGTGGGAGCATTGAGATCTCAGAGAGGGACTCAAAGCTGGGCCCTTACGCTTCCATACAAAGTGCTTCATGCACTGGACCACCTGCTCAGCCCCTTGGAGACTTTCAATGTCAATAATTAGACTCTGGGAAGAGACAGAAAATGCAGAAACTTTATTTCATCTCCGGGATTTGAAATGGATGAGTTGGTGAGAAATTTGGAGAACTAGGCTGCTGGTGGTGGTGATTTGGGACTCCCATGTGCATGTAGCTTACACGAAGATGGTGCTGAGCCATGGGCAGAGTCTTGGCATTACCATTAGATGGGAACAGCCACTTTTACTGAGCATTCCATGATGTACATGCAGGCTACTGGGCTACTTGGCTTTTGATTTCGATTTTGTTGTTTGTTTTGAGATAGGGTCTCTCTATGTAGCCCTGGATGTTCAGAAACTCTATGTAGACCAGGCTGTCCTGGAACTCTCAGAAATTCTCTTGCTTCTGTCTCCCAAGTGCTGGAAATTAAAGGCATAGGCAACCATGACTGGCCTCTGATAGGCTTTTGAAAGGAGTTTTTGTGCTTATTATTTATCAAAGGAAACAATGTTGCAGATGTAACATGGCTAAGTTTAGATAGTATAAGTGACACACAGAGTCACACACACACACACACACACACACACAGAAAGAGGGAGAGAGAGAGAGAGAGAGAGAGAGAGAGAGAGAAGAATCTCTGGTTGTAAACTGATACAGGTTAGTGTGTTAATCATCAATGCACAATAGGATATTTCCTACGTGTTCAGATGCTTCATGCTTACCTCGTTGAAGAAGTCAATGAAGAGTTCTTGCTTCCTCTTTCTTCTTTCTTGCTTTTTTCCTAAGATGAGGCCTTGTCATAGTATCCCTGACTGCATGGAACTCACGGTGTAGACCAGGTTGAGCCTGAACCTACAGTACCTCTCACCCTAGCTTCTGCCTCACAAATCCTGGGATAATAAGCATGTGTTACCAGTGGAGCCAAAAGAGTGCTTTTGATTCCTTTCAACAGAAGTAGGAACAAAGTTAAGAATCCAAGAGCTGGGCAGAGTCGATGACTCAGTTGGCAGAGTGGTCACAAGAACATGAGGACCTGAGTTGGGATCCACAGCACCGGTGAAACACTGGGCATCTGTAATTCCAGTGCATGGGTGAAGGGAGAAGATGTATCCTTGGAGCTCATTGGCTAGCCAGTCTCACTGAATTGATGATCTAGCTCTCTCTGCCCATCTCTCTCTGCTTCCTGGCACCCAAGAAGTAAGCTAGTTTAACGCTCACCACCATGGTACTCTGTTTGCAATGCAGCCCACTGATCACAGCCTCCTCTCCCTTCCCTAAGGATCCATGGCAGTTAATGGTTATTGGAGAGGGAGAGACGTTTTCTTTAGTGGAGTAGCAACTGGTGAGTTCCCTATGTTCCTGTGACTAACCCTTAGAACCATATTCCTGTAAGGAACTCCACAGAAGTTCATTTGTTCACATATGCCAACAGCAACAATGAAAACAACAGCAACCCTTCTCCAAAACCAAAACACCAAAACCCTGAGAGCAGAAGGAAGATGAGCTGAGAGGAGGAGGATCAGGGGGCATGAGGCAGAAACAAGAAGGAAGGGGGTGTGCAAGTGGTAGAAAAATATACAATATACAAACATTAAAATAATTTCAAAATCACAGTGTTCTGTATAATTTATATATGCAGATAAAAATGTAAAGCAAAACAAAAATAACTTTTCTGAAACCATGAGACCAAAACCCCTTTCCTCCCATAAACTGTTCACCTCAGGTATTTCATCACAGTGACAGAAAACCAACCCAAGTGCAACTGTGACTTCTTTTGGTTTTATAATCATACCTTCTCCCAATTTACCACAGCAGTTGGTACATGACTGGAAAACAGAATTAGACAACTCAAGGTGCTTAAATTCCGGAACCATGTTAGAGCTGACTGCAAGGTAAGCCTCAAGCAATATTTAGCCCGTCTCAAATGCTTTCTATTTCAAAAACTGATGAGACCAAAGAGACTAAACATTCCGCAGAGTGTGTGTAGGAGGGGATGGTAAGCTTGGGCTGGGAGCCGAGGGGTCCTTGTTTGCATCGGACTTCAGTTATACACTCACATTATCACTTTGACTCAGCCTCAACTCCACCTTCATCTTGAAATCTGACTGCTCAGGCTGTCATTTTAGCTCCTGGCAGAAAGAAAAGGACTTGTGTTCACTGGAAACAAAAAGCAAAACACCCTGGAGATATTTTATATACAATACCCATCATGTGGTGAAAGATTGAAAGGTTTGTAAAGAAGCAGAAAAATGAAACCCACAATCAAGAGGAAAAATAATCAATAGAAGTAGATCCATGGATACGTGGAAATTAAAAGGGTAGAAAACAAGGATAATGTCAATCCAAATCAAAGGAAAGCAGGAATGCTGTATTATTAAAACACAGCTCAGCTGGGAGGTGGTGGCACAGGCCTTTAATCCCAGCACTTGGGAGGCAGAGCCAGGTGGATCTCTGTGAGTTTGAGGCCAGCTCAGTCTACAGAGCGAGATCCAGGACAAGCAGCAAAACTACTCAGAGAAACCCTGTTTCGAAACAAACAAACAAACAAACAAGCCACAGCTCAAAGTAAGATGAGCAAAATTGAAAAGCCATTGCAAATGGGCAGAGGGCCATTTCATGAAGAAGACATCAGTCCTGACTGTGGATTTACTACATAGCAGGGCTGCAGAACACAAGAAGTAAAACTGGAAACACCAAAGGGGGAAATGACAAATCTGTATACACAGACCAACAGAATTCATAGAAAATGTTCACAAAAGTTACTAAGGACACCAAAGATCAAAACTGTATCAACTAACAGGACCTCATTTATATTTGAGTCCTGTGCTCATAAACATCTATGCATAACTGTCTCCCACAAACTCTATCTGTTCTCTTCTAAAGTTCTGAATCATAAAACAAGTCTCAATAAATTATAAAGAAGGGAAACCATATGTGTGTTTATAGAACCAAGTTAGATAATTATGTGTCTAGAAGTTACCAAATATTTGGGGATAAAATACATGAATAAAAGAAATAATTATAAGAGAAATTTAAAGTATTTTGTTTTGACCTTATTTGCTTTTGAGCCAAGATCTCACAGCCTTGCCCAGACTGGCCTTGAGGTTGGAATCCTTTGCCTCACTCTACAGAGTAGCTGAGATTAATATTTCAAATGGATTAAAGTAAAAACAAAGATAAAAATTTTGGGGATGCCCTTTAAGTAATGCAGAGAAAGAAAATGTTGCCTTCCATGTATGTATCTAAAAAAGAAGAGAGGTGATCGCAGCATTTCTACCTTGAGAAGTTTCACTCGAAGAAAGAGTGAAACTCAGTGTTGGTATAGACAGGAAGTAAAGGTAAAAGTGTTTAGATTGAGGTCACAGAACCAAAGGGGCACATGTTGACAGTGTAGGAAAGAAATAAGAATGGACTTTTGACAGTGGATCAGGAGATGGTGGTAAGCACTCAGACTGAGAAAGGAAGTGTCCTTGGGCGTTCTTGAGTTGCCTAGCAGGTTGATTTCAACGTTTGTCTCCTCCCCAGGCCGGTATGTACGCTGGGACGTGACATTTGAGGGCAAAATGTAAACAGAACCTTGGAAAGTCTTCAACCAAGGAATGCTGTCTACACCTTCTCCACATCCCCTCCCCTGTCAGAGTCTCTGGTCCTTCCCCTTGTCAACACCGTGGCCATCGGCAGCTTGGCCATCTGTATCTGCTCTTCAGGAGTTGAGGTTGTGAACGTCTCCCATGTAGGGTGTATAACACCTGGAGCAGCATCATGGAGGGTGCTTGAGGAAAAGAGCCCTTGGTATAACAAGGGTGGGGAGAGGGAGGTTCCTGGTTAGAAGGAGTTCTCTCCCTGCCTCCATCCTGGGAGAGGAGACTGATTGGAACAAGATCTTTCTTTCAAATAATCATACCATGGCCGGGCTGGGCTAATTTCCGGTCAAGGTAAGGAGCAAATGGGGACACTTGGTTCTCATCTGGTGATGAGTTTGGCTCCTGACCTTTTGTGGTACCAAAGGAGATAAGGGAGAACATTTTGAAAGAAAGAGAAAGAAGATAGCCCTAAAAACAAAGCAGGCTGCTGGCAGGGAAGCCATGAGGGCCAGGGCAGCAAAGGACACAGAATGGAGAATGATAAATAGCTAAAGAGAAAGGAGACCCAGGAGAGCTTAGCAGAGTCTGCAGTGTACCCTGGCTCTGGAAGAGAGTGATGGCAGGGTGCAGGGTGTTTGAAAGAATGACTTCCTGATCAATGGAAGTTGATCACCAGCATTAGGCTGGTGATATTCTTGGTGGTCATGGGTCACCCCCAGACCCCCTCCCTGAAGGGAACAATTTGTGAAAGACCAAACTAATGTTTTGAGTCCATTGGGCTATAAAGATCTGAATCACTTTACGGTATTTAAACAGTCGTTTTTATCACCCTGTGGTGGAACAAGACACATTTCCAGAGTGGACATCTCAGCGGGCAGCTGGTTCATAGAATTTAGGGGAAATTGCAGCTCTCTATGTAACACCAGCATGAGCATTGCCCCAAGGGGCTTGAGCACTTCTGGACTGTGAGATTAGAAATTCTGATCAGCAGACCTGGGAACTTCTGGCTTGTGTCTATGCTCATGTGACTCTTGTCACTTGATGATTGGACTCAGCGCCTGTGACCCCCGCCTTAGTCACATGTTGAGATGGAGAGGAGTTAGCATCCTCATAGGAGGGTGTAGAGAGCCCACCCCGTCCCTTATCCCTGTGAGAACACAGACACAAACCGCCAAAGTAAGGGATGGTTCCTCACCGGAGACCAGTGGAAATCTGTGGTGCCTTGTCATGAACCACCTAGGTCTCCAAACTGTGAGGAATAAATCTCCATTGTTTTTGAGCCTTGAAGTCTATGGTATTCTATTAGAGCAGCCCCAGACCAGGTCAGCAGTTTGGACAGAGCTACCTTGGAGAACTTGTAAGACTATGATCCTTTCCATGCAAAACCACAAATCCCTGGGACAGACTTTTAGCCAAGATTATCTCTGATATTTGGGCTGACTCAAATACTAATGTTTTTGAGATATTTCTCTCAATTGGCTAGGCTGGCCTTGAACCCACTACCATTCTGCCAGTGCTGGGATCACAGGCAGGTTCACCATACCACAACCCTCAAATGCCAGCTCCAGCATGGAGTATCCCCTCCTGTGAATATTCAGAGGCTCCAGAAGCAACACGCGTCCCCTCTGGGTTTCTCTTCCCCTCTTTTCTCATCCAGCTTATTCTGGAACTCACCTTGTAGCCCGACCCTGGTATCCCTGCCTCAGCCTCTCAAGTGCCGGGGTTACAGGCATGACATTCCATTTCCCCTTCCGCTTTTCTGAGCATGGGATGTCAAATGGCCACCCGTGACCAGTCAGAAGAGACTGTCTCTAGCTGTATTTTTTTTTGTTAAGTTTTTTCTTTTATTGAAAATAATTTTTTTTCCTTGTATAATATATCCTGAGTACGGTTTCCCTTCCCTCTACTCCTCCCAGTTCCTCCTCACCTCCCACTCCGTCTGGATCCACCGCCTTTCTGTTTCTTATTAGAAAAAAAACAAAAAAAAACAAAAACAGGCTGAGGACACAAAACAAACAGAAGGAAAAGAGCCCAGGAAAAGGCACCAGGAACAGACATAGACGCAGAGACCCACTTGTTCACACAGTTCACACACTCCAGAACTCCACAAAGACACAAAACTGAAGCCGCAATATGTATGCTAAGAACCTGTAGGGGAGAGAGAGAGAGAGAGAGAGAGAGAGAGAGAGAGAGAGAGAGAGAGAATAAATAAAATAAGAAATAAAAAAAGATTTAAAAAAGGAATTTTGAACAGGAAACTAACCTCTTAGTGGTACCCATGAGTAACACTGCAGACAGTTAAATAATTCCTTACAACATAGTTAGTGCTAACCAAAAAGCAGAACACCAAGTAAACCCAAGTCCGTAAATGTACAAAACTATTAGGAAAAGCAAGAATGCTTACTTTATTGCCTGTCTAATAAATCATATGTAGACATAGGTTAGGCTGACAAGCACCTTCTTGTTTCTGAGGATGATGAATAATGGAGCCTCTGCTCCTGTGTCGTTATCTTTAAAGAGATTCTTGGCTGTCAAGCCCCAGCTCCTCACTGGGCTTTGCCCTCTGAATGGTTTCTAGGCATTCTTTTACAGCACCAACTCCCCACCTCCTATTAAGACAGCCTGAAAAGGCCTTGGCCAGCCCAGCTCTTTTTGTCAATCAGCATTCACCTAGTACTCCTAGAGGGTGGGAGAAACCATGGCGACTGTGGCATTACTGGCAGACGGAAGTTGTTTACTGGTCTTGGAGTCTATGGTAAGGAAGCTAATGAGCCTTCTTCCTTACCCAACAGCCAGCCACAGAGTTGGGAGCGGAAAGCATTGGTATTCCAGGTGCTGATCAACCCAACATGTGTTTATGCCTGCTCATTGTGTGAAGAGCACGTTGGGGGACAAAGAGCAGGGCCCCTGAAGTAGCAGGGAGAGCCCCAGAATGCACTCATAGCTTAGGAGCAGGCTGGAAGCGGGGGTGGGGAAGGAATGGGTCTGCCTTTGGCCCAGGGAAAAACTCCACAGTGCAGACTTTGACCCGGTCCAGAGGACAGGCTGAGAAGGGGACAGGCGGGCAGGACATTCCAGGGACACAGAGTTTTTGCAATACCCAGAGGCAAGAGTAAGTGGCTTCTGGAGGCAGCAGACACCAGAAGCCAGGAAGCAGTGACTGTGGAGAAGTGAATGAGAGATCATCAAAGAGGATTGTGTTGAGGGCAGAGAGGCAGGAAAGCCAGTGATCCAAAACACCCATGGGTGCAGACAGAAACTCCCCAAAGCCCCACAAACTGCTAATGAACTAATTAGAAATAATCTCGGGAAAGCATTCTGTTCCTAGGGAAAGGACCAGGAAAAGGATTCTGAGTGAGAGACAGCAGTTTTAGCTACTACTGCTGCCAAACCAGTTACTCCAGAAAAGCTCCCAGCCAAGGCAGAGAAAGCCAGAGTATCTGGGTGAGACTGTGACAGGGTATTCTCTCCACCAAGGCTGTGTCGGGGAAGCTCACGTAGGAGTGTGGACTTTCCTCCCAGCTGGACCCCAGGCCTCTGTGCCCCATGGTACGGAGTCAGTCTGGACTATGGGTTACCTTCCCTAGCCCTGTGTTATGCCATAGGCAGCATGATGGGAGTTGGGATTTCCACATGGTATTGGTGGAGACCACAGCAGGAACTGGAACTCTAGATCCATCTCAGCAGCAATAAGGAGTCCCTGCCCACCTTGGTTGTCTGTGGAGGCTAAGTGCAAACTCTACACTTTCCCTCCAGCTAACAATGTTGAGGAGCCGCCCGCCCTTGCCATCAGAGTGGTCCCAGAGAGCTCTGACTAAAGTAACAAACTTCAGTGAAATCTGCATGTGCTCCAAATGCCACCGGGACTCTCTTGTCATACCAAGAACCAAGAAATTTCCAACATGAATGAAAACAAAATCAGTAAGGCCTCCAGTCACTTCCTAGCACTCACGTAGGTCAGGCATGGTGGCATGTGCTTGTAATCCCAGGGCTGGGGAGGCTGAGACAAGAACGTCTTTGGGGCTTGCTGAGTACCAAGGCTAGAAGTCAGGGAGCTCCAGGTTCCGTGAGACTCTGTCTGAAAATTAAGGTGGAGAGGGACTGAAATGACATCAGCTTCTGGAAGACACACATACACACACACCACATACACACACACACATACCACATACTCACACATACACCCACACATACCATACACACACACACACACACACACACACACACACACACACCACACCACATTCTCTCTCTCTCTCTCACACACATACACACCACATACACATACACACACCACATATTCTCCAACCAAAACATCCAAACAACTGTAATAAAAATGCTTTAATGAGCAATTACGAACACGTTTGGAATAATGGAAGAAATGGAAACCCTCAGCAGACAGATGGGTGCGCAGAGAGAGAGGAGAGGCCCCACACATATGAGACGGTCCCTTCAATCCACAGCACCATAAAAATAGTGTAAAGGAAAACGGAGTGGAAGTGTTGGAACTGGAAAATGCAGCAGATGGAGAGCTCAGTGGATGGCCCAGAGGCACAGGAGTAAGAAGTTAGAGGGCTGAGAGAGTGGAGAGCATTCTGTCTGAGAAGAGAGGGAGAAGGCAGCCTGGGAAAAAAGAGCTCCAGGGACCTTCTTTACCACAGAGGTGCCCCAGTGTTTTCGTGAAGGAAGCAGGACCGAACAAATTTAAGGAAACAATATTTGCTAAAAACATTGCAAATTTTACGAGGGACCTAAATTCAGAGCCAAAAAGTGAAAGTTAAATGGAAAAAAAACAAAACAAAACCAAACAAAGAAATCATGCTGAGACATCATGATTAAACTTACCAAACTAAAGACCAAGAAAAAAGAATCTTGACTAAATCAGGAGGGAAACCACCTGATTGGGGTGGGGGTGGGGGAGGCAGGCAAACAGGGTTTCCTGTCGGAGGTGACAGGGGCACAGGCAGTGGTACAGTTTCCAAATCAACACACGGCTGGTTCCTTTCTCAGCAAAAAAGCCTTTGGGTGCCGGACATGGTGGGGCACCCTTGGAATTAGGACATCGGGGCAGAAAAATGATGTTTGCATGTAGCCTGGGCTATGTACTGAAACCCCATCTGAAAAATGTGCACACAGGGAATAAAAGTGAAGACTATGGGATGTAAAAACTTCCCTGGACAACAATTGCAGCAACTCTCGGGAGCAGGGAACTAGTCATTTTATGCCTCGGTTTCCTGTTTCTAAACCATTCATACTAGGATACCAGTGAAATGATGATGATCGGAGTTTCCCTCAGAGCTATCCAGAGTGAAGGAGAAGCAGGTGGGGTCTTTAGAAGAATGGTTAGTCAACGGTAGATCACATGTCACATGGGGTAGACACACCGTTTTCTGGTTTTGCTCTGTTTTGAGGCAGGCTGGCTTTGTGCTCCTTATGTAGCTGAGGATGACCTTGAACAGATCTCTGTCTCTCCAGACAAGTGGGCTGCTCAGGAGCTGTAGGCCTGGTGAGGCTCCAGACTTTGCAGACACACCTGGTGTGAATGAATCTTCCTCTGCTGCTTTTTATCGCTTGTCCCTGGGCAAACTACTGAACTTTTTACCCTGTAGGGCAAATACCAGATTCGGATAGATGATACTGCCAAGGAAGAAGAATGTAAGGTGAGGAAAGGGAGGTTCTGAGCAGGCACTTGGCCTGAAGAAAGAGATGGAAGCAAAGTTAGTAGAGGAGAGAGACACAGTTGCAGGTGGACCAGCAGGCCAGAATCCAGGAAAAGATTTGAAAGTTGTAGCAGGCTAGCTGAGAAGCCCTTGGGGTGGGTGTTCAGGTCTTCCATGCTGATAATGGTTTTGGTCCAGTGGAGAAACTGGGCCCAGACTCAATGCTGAGAAATAGGTGGGGGGAGAGGAATGATGCTCATTCTCAGAACAGTGGCAACAAGGTGGGGGAGGAGATACAGTGGCCTGAGGGGAGGGACTCTAAGGACACTGAGGTGCAGAGAGGAACGTGTTGACTAGCAAGGAGGGCCCTTTCCCTCTCCTGGTTCTTGGGGATGGTGCTTCTGTGCACATGAAAGTGTAAATGTATCTTTGACACTCTGTTGCCCTGAAGTGTACCCAGAAGTGCATACTCCAGTACAAATGCTGGACCAGACTGTAGATCTGCTTTTGGTGTTTACTGGAAGCCTCGCACTGTTTCCCAGGGCAGCTGCACTGTTTCCCATCCCCCAGCAATGTAGTGGTTCCAGGTTCTCCGCGTCCTCTCTAGCACCTGTGTTTTTGATTTGCTATGTTGACATCGGCATCCTGAGAGATGACAGGTGATGTCTTGTCATAGTTTTGACACATCAGTGAAGAAAAATATGGGGTATACATATATAGAAAAATATAGTGTATACATGTAATAGAATACTATTCAACCTTGAAAGGGAAGCAACCCTATCTTCTGCTAAAGCATGAACAAACCCGAGGCACATTACACTCAGTGAAACATAAAGACACATGCCGTATCATTCCACTTTTATGAGGTGGCTAAAATAGTCCTACAGGAGCAAAGAATATGAGGGCTTTATCCAAGGCTGGGGTGAGGCTTGAGGAAATTATAGTTTAATGGGTATGAAGTTTCAGTGATCATAGATGTTTAAGCTCTACTAGAGATGTATGGCACATTGCGCCTACAGTTAACAAGGTGATATTGTAGCTGGGAGATGGTGCATGCATTTGATTCGAGCACTTGGGAGGCAGAGGCAGGAGGATCTCTGAGTTCAAGGTTAGCCTGGTCTATAGAGTGAGTTCCAGGACAGCCAGGGCTGCACAGAGAAACCTCATCTCCAAACAAACAAAATAACGTCAAAACACCAAACAAATAACAAAACAAGGTGGTATTGTACTCTTTTCTGCATTTGTGCAGATGGTGGATCTCATGTTAAAGTTTTAAAATTTTTTGGTTTTGTTTTCTTTATTTTTTTTTCCTTCCTTTCCTTTTTTTTTTTTTTTTTTGTATACAAATAAAGGGACACCAGGGAACCTTTGGAAGAGTAGATCGATTATTACCCTGAATTGGTACTGGAATCCCAGGTATTTACAGAGTTCAAAGCTCACCAAAATAGACACATTAAACATATGCAGATCTGTGTGTATCAATTATACCTCAAAACTGGAGAGAGGGAGGGAGGCAGGGAAGGAGGACCAGTCTGTCCTGTGAGAGAAGGGTAGTCTCAAGTGCAAGGTGGGAAGCCCTTCTTCCATGCAGACTGGGATTGTGCCCAAGGCGGCAATGTCTGTCCCTGAAAGCCCACCTCTTCCTTTCAAAAGAAAGGGTCATCAGAAGGGAATCAGGACTTATAAAGGCTGACTAGATCTTATTCGCAATGATGGAGCTGTGGTGGTGTTTTAAAGGTTGGTTCTTGCTTTCTACATTGGCACTAACTTGTTTATAGATGGACTATGTCTGGGATTTATTTGTCTGCTTTACCCCCACGGGAACTGGAGAATTCCTCCTTTGTTCTTCCGGGGAGAGGCTCCAGAACAGGTCTTTTAGGAACTGGAGTGCTGTGTCAAACCCTTCTATGTTTTCATTGACTAGGTGTCCTCCAGTTAATGTCATTAGTCATTTGGGATGGCGAAGCATTTAGCAGCATGCTAACAAGCCCTTGCTAGGGAGGCTGTGTTCCTATTTCATGATTCTCCAGAGTGACCAGTCTACAATGACTCACCCACACCCACTAGGAGGCCTATGTGTCCAATCTGGAAATCCCTGGGTGTGAGGTGCTGGTGCTCAGTCACTGTGGACCAAAGGGCTCAGGTGACAAGTCCTTTCAGGCCAGCTTTGTCTGAGGCTGCTACAGGCTGGGTGTGGTTTGCCAGTGTTGCACATCAGTAGCTGGTGGGCGATGTTGAGGTGGCCTATCGCCCACCTGTGGGAGGAGCCTATCAGAAGGCACTTAGGTCATGGGAGCATGCCCTTAGTAGGGATGAATGCAGGTCTTCTGGGAACCCCTAGAAGAGGTTGTCATAAGCAACCTGACACATCCCTGACTCACTGGCCCTCTTTATGCCGTGTGTGTGATCCCTCCCTGTCACACCCACTCCCACCACAGAGCTATCCTCCATGTTCTGATGACCGAGAAGACCCTTATGAGTGCTCAGCCTCCACATCACCTAGTCTCTGGCATTTTGTTACAACATCACAAAATGGACCAAGATATTTCTATAAGACTTCCCTCCACTCTTCTAAGTTTTTTGATGCAGGATCTTAATATTTAGCCCAGGCTAACTCACTCACGATGTAGCCAAAGCTGACCTCTTCTTGCCTCTGCTGCCTCCTAAGTGCTAAGATGACACAGGAGTACCATTCAGGCTGAGATGACCAAGAAGACATTTCCCAGAGTCCTATGAGCATCCTCTCCAAGCTGAGGGTGTTCACAGACACGAGGACATAAGCATGCTTCTTGAAATCTAGGCACCTACACCCATAGCAACGAGAATCTCCCCAGCAAAAACTCATCACCTCTGGTGATGGTGGTGGGGGCCTGGAAGGAACAGAAACCCACAGTGTACACAGGCTTAAGCGACAGGGTCAAGCTTTATTGGGGTGATCACATTTGTGTTTGCATTGTTCACCATAGGTGGAGAAGGCCAGTTTTAAAAAGTGTCCCATTTCCTTCAATTCCATCTGTATTCAGCAAGCCGCAACATATATTGTCCAGTGAACACATCTCACCTTAAAAGCACACACTAGTTCATAAAACTGTCCTCAGACAGTGTGAAACAGTAGTCATAAGATGCTAGACCCTTTACAAGTTCAGACTTTAGAGACTCGGGGCGCACTTGCAAAGCTAACTTTGTGTATTTTTTCCAGGTAAGGAAGGCCAGTCATAAAAAAATACTTTATATATAAGTTCAAGGTCAGAACTAAAATATTCAACCCTATAAAAATATCATACTGATAAAACTATTAATTTCTAGAGAAATTGCTCTTTATCAACAAGTTATATAAATTTTCAGGAAATCCACACTAAGTCAGACAATCCCCACAGGACTTGTCAAGGTGACTTCAAGGTTTATTTGTCACCAGGATTTTATTTTTAGAGATGGACCTTAATTTTGACTTATGCTGTGTGTGAATGGTTCAGGTGTTCTACAAAAATTGAACTCAAGTATCTATTTGCTATGAGTCATTTATAGACAAACTCTGGACCTAGAGGGAACAGTCAGAGTGCTGGTGTCTACAGAGAGGGCGCATGCTCTGTCAGGGCTCACTTCCACTTGACAAACTTAACTTGGGAAACTTGTGATTGCATTTTGACCGCTATCTGAGATCAGCTCATTAATTTCATTCTGCTTGCTCTCTTTCAGGGCATGGTTGGGATGGTTCCTCTGTGCCTGTGTTCTTTTGGATCTCCTGAAACACAATTTTAGCAGCAGGTAACACAACTCGGCCACATTGAGCAGCATGCAAATCACAGATGCGGAAATCATAAACACCGTAAACACTGTTTTCTCGGTTGGCCTCGAAATAAAGCAATCCACAAGATTGGGGCAAGGATCAATGCCACATTTCAGTACCCAGGGCAGGTGGTACCCATTGTAGAGGAAGTAGAACACATACATGAAGGCGGCTTCAAAGATGATGCGGAAGAAGATGCTGCTGGTGTACGTCCACCACAGCGAGCCCTCGATGCGCACCTTCTGCCGTTTGATGTCCTCCAGGTCTTTAAATTCATTCCTCTTCTCCCCACGGATAAACTTACGGGCGGTTTCGTGTCTGTAGTAGGCCACATGCATGGCCACCAGCAGTGCTGGCGTAGACACAAAGATGAGCTGCAGGGCCCAGAGTCGGATGTGGGATACTGGGAAGAAGTGGTCATAGCAGACATTCTTGCACCCCGGCTGCAGAGTGTTGCACACAAAGTCCTCCTGCTCATCACCCCATACTTCCTGGGCCGCCACCACAAGGATCATGACTCGGAAAATAAAGATGACCGTGATCCACACCTTTCCTATGCTGGTGGAGTGCTTGTTCACACCACCGATGACAGTGTGCAGGGTCCCCCAATCCATCATGCAGGTTTATTCCTAAAGAGACAAAAAGGAGCAGAGCTAATCAGTGGAAGGCACCTCTGAATTAACCAACCACTATCATAGTGAAATTCCAAGGCCACATGAATCTAGGCAGGTCCACTATCTACTATGTGCTTTTCTGACAAGGAACGACCATTATAAAGATGGTCTCTCATTTCTGACCATAAGTCACAAATAGTAGACAAACTTCATGTATTACAACTACGAGGCAGCATCAACCTGACAATTTCCCTACTAGGTGAGGAGTTTTAATAAATGATCGGCACAGTAAATAGGTACTTGATTCCACTTTTAGTATAAGAATTGTGCCTTTCACATGCAATATAAGTTATCTAAGTTCAATTGAACACAGGTTGTGTATGAGGTGGTGTTTGTCATTAACCCAAGAACACAGGTAGACAAACTCATGCTCAAATTCCCTTTCTTCAGTAGGCAAACGTATACATTGTATCATTGTGGTTTTACTGTGGGACTCAGAACTTCTGTCATAGGTTTTAGTAATTAAGCACTTTCTTCAAGCCACAAAATAACAGCAAAAATCACTCATTAGAATGACACAGTATGGTTTACTTAGCAGACTAAGAAGAAACAATGCTGTCAGTTGACCTTATACAGTGTATATTTATTTCTGGCTTGAATGGACCATCTGCTACTATCATGTGCTCTCAGGAAAGTGAGTATCTTCAACTATCTTCCCCAAAAGAGAATCACAAGGTTTGACACAAATTTTTTCCTTGTTCTCTGATGGAAGCAGGCCATGTGTTGGCTGTCGCTCAAAAATACGGGTCCAGTTGCACCAGGGGCCACAGAAGCCCAGGACGTTCCTTCTTTCTAAAAGACTGATTTGACAACCCGAGAGAAAAGGATCCTCTTTCCTCTACAGCCGTGGTTCTCAGCCTTCCTAATGCTGCGACCCTTAAATACAGTTCTTCATGGCATGGTGACCCCCAACCATAAGATTATTTTGTTGCTACTTCATAATTTTAATTTGCTACTGTTACAAATCAAAATGTAAATATCTGTGTTTTCTGATGGTCTTAGGTGATCCCTGTGAAAGGGTCGCTTAAACTCCAAGGGAACAAGACCCACAGGTTAAGAACCATTGTTCTATGGCAACTCTCACTATAATTCAAATAGCTGCTTCTTATCCCACATTACCAAGAAGAAAGAATTGGTTGGCATGCTCTTGTTTTGTTTTTTATTTAAGTGTGTATGTGTGTGGGAGTAATGAATGACAGACACTGAAAATCTTTAGAAACAAAGACAGTCAGGCAAGTTTTCATTCATTTGGAGGGGATGAAAGAGTCACCAAAATCCTTTTGCTTGGAAGTGGGTGAGAAACACTGTCCAACTTTCTCCCAAGTTAACCATGGTCAGTGTCTACTCATGCCTAGTCCACAGGCTGCCCTCAGCATTGCTGGCCACTGCTCACACTGCCCACCATGTCCCCTGGGTTGTCCTGGGTTTGACTAATGCTAGAGTCTATGTTTTTCTCAGAAAGCCACCAGGTTTGGGCTCATCAAGTAGCTACCACATCATCTGACCCTTGTGTGATGCTGTCTGTCCTGCTGGGTCAGACAACGGCAGCTGAGGTGTACACCGTGGTGGGTAGAAATGGGCATGATAGGGGTATAGCTAGAAATTTCCATGATTTGGTTTCAAGAATTCGTCCCCTTGCCATGGGCCCAAACGTCAGAATGTTCCTAGTTGCAAAAGCTGATCACATGCTGTGACTACAGGGCTATCACCAGAACATCTGGATTGGTAGCCACACTGAACCTGAGCTTGCTCACCCCCAGTACAGGCACAAATGTACACAATGATTTTAATTCAGCCTACACTGAGTTAAATCTTAACTTTTTTAATAAGAAAGAAAAGAGTAATTGAATTCTATCCTCAAGGATTTGCAAAAGTGGAGGAATGAAGCTTCCCAAATCCATGTCCATTGTTATGAGAGGTAGGTGAGGGTGGGGAACCTAAAGCCACAGAGAGATGGGACAACTCAGACCAAAGGTTACTGGAGAAGCCTAAGTCTGTAAAAACAAAAACAAAATGAGAAAACAAAAGTCAAACCTCCACAATGTAAAAAGGTAAGAGAGATACTTGTGCTCAATATACAAAAAAGTAGTGGATACATTCCTTCAATTATATGGCCATGGTTAACTTCTGCTGGTGTTGTTTTTGCTTTTGAGACAGAGTCTCCTGTAGCCCAGACTGGCCTAGGACTCCTGAGTCTCCTTCCTTTACCTCCTGGGTTGAGATTACAAGTGTGTACCACCATGTCTCACTCCAGACAGTACAATTTTAATTGGCAACCAATAAAAAGTATCCATTTATTTGTTCATAATGCTGGGGATGGAACTCCAGAACTTTGTGTGTGCTAGGTGAGCACTCTATCAGCTGAACTATATATCCCCGGGCCTGACCTAGGGTACTTTCCGTTTAACCTCCACAAAGATCTAAAGTGACACTCTAGTTATTTTTGTAGCAATTGGGCAATGACATGGACAACATCCTAGTTAATGTTTATAGACCTCACATAACATCAATAACATAGTTGCATCCTCACAGTTCTTTTAATAATAACTCTGTAGTTAAGGAGTATCAGTGCTCTGTATGAGGAGCATTGGCCTCAGCAGGACTTTAGTGTCTTTGTATTACTATGGAAAAATGACTTAGGCTACACAAAAACTGAGTGTCCAGGCTCCCTGAAGACATACCCACTCCATGGTCCCAGGGAGATCCTGGCATTCTGGGGGCACCTGTGGGACTCTAAGTAGGTGTCAGAGTCTTGAATGAGGGTCTTTTATTTTACAAGGGGAGCAGCTAAGAGGCCGAGGCAAAAAAGTTTGAGGGTCTGGACTGCAGGGCACCTGGCAAGCAGTCTTGGCAACTGTAGCAGAAAGATTCAAACCTTGTGCTGATCTGGAACTTAGAAGCCGGGTTGTGTATTTAGCATTAAGACAAAGCTAGGAGTCTGAAAAATTGAAACAGGCTCTTGGTAAAGCTAGGGAAGCCTTTGGTCAGAGGCAAGCTGAGTCCCGTGAGGCAGAGAGATGGGTCACTGGGAAGCCACAGTCTGAAGCCCCACAACTTAAGAGTTCTCTCTTACTTACTATGTATTCCGTGCCCCCAAGAGACTGGCATTCCCACTCTAAGTATCTATGTGGTGGAAAGAAAAACTTCATCTTAACTAAAAGGAATTATGAAAATGAGGTTTTAGTTCTTACCGAAGACACTATATTAAATTTCCCTGGCGGTTGCTGCCATGTGTCAGTATGTGGCCAGTATGAGGAGGCTGAAGTGTGGAAGCCTTGCTGTTCACACATGCTTTGCCACAGCTGGTCCCCCATGAGGTAGTGTTGGTTTTAAAATGTTCTCTCGGTGACCAATCCGCACCACACTCTGTAGTTTGCTCAACAACTGGCCCCATGGATGAGGTTTCCCTCCCCACACCCAGTGCTGCCAAGTCCACGGGACTCGAGCAGCCCTGTAAGGCCTGCTTCCTCTGTAAGCTCTCCATCACGGCCCTTCTCACTGGTCACCTGACTTCTAAGAAGTGAATGGATGAGGGAGGTGTCAAAGAACCACAGAGCTTGAATGAACACTGAGGGGCTGAGGTCACAGAGGCGGTGGAGGGATCATATTTTCTTCCTAAGAATATTGGTCCCACACCCCAAGAATCAGGACAGACAGAGGCACTAGCTTTACTGTTTTCCCCCACCCCCACCCTGGGCCTCCGAATTAAATAATCTGAAGACTTTCTTTCTATCCACCTATCGCATCTGAATAGAAGACATTCAACTGTCAATATGCTTAACTTACTTTAATATTAAAAGCCACGAGTTTAGCTAAGTGTGGTGGTGCGTGCCTAGCACATGGGAACCTGGACAGAAGGACTGGAAGCCCCCGGCCAACCTGGGCTACAAGAGCCTGTCTCAAACAAATACTCCAGACAAAAAGTACGAAGGAAAAACAGCCTCAACAATGGATCCAGAAGTCTAGAGCAGTAGATCTCAGCCTTCCTGCCACCCTTCAATAGAGTTAGTTCCTCATGGTGTGCTGATCCCCCCTAACCATAAATGTTCTCATTGCTACTTCATACCTGTAATTTTGCTACTGTTAGGAATCATACTGTAAATATCTAAGGTCTTAATGTGAATATCTTAGGAACGACCCTGCAAAAGGGTCATTCCAACTCCACAAGGGACCCACAGGTTGAGAACCATTGCTTTAAAGGACTACAACAGTCTAAGTCCCAAAGGAAAATAAGTCAGATTCAAATGTTTCCAGCGTGTTTAGTCTACTGGTCACTCAAGACAATCCAGCAAAAAGCAGGTCACCCGATTCAAGGGGGTCTTCCTGAAAAGCAATAAAAACCCCTTTGTTCATAACAAACGAAATGAGCGAGAAAGAAGGTTATTACCACTCCCTGTCGTTCACCCGGCCCTAAGTGGCTGTACCAAGAACATGAGGTGAACTGGGGTTAGCCCTTTCCAGCAGTGAGATGGCTCTTGCAGATTCTTTGTTTAGACCATGTCATTCCTGCGGTGTCTTCCATAAAGTCTTGGGTATCTGCCCTACATGCATTTTCTATGGGCCAAAAGCAAGAAAGTGGAGATCACCTTACAGGTAAGTATTAGGAGCCAGTCCAGGGTGATGGGCAGTTTTGGGGTTCCTGAGCCCTGTATTTCCTCATAGATGACTTCAGTTCCTGGGAAAGCCTGGTTGCTTCTGGGAGACTCTTCCCCACCCAAGGAGCACCTGATGGGTGGAGGTGTTGGATTACTAAAGATTAAAGGACTTGCCCTTTGCCCTGCCTTATTAGTGGGTAGAGACCCCTCGGCCAGTGGGAGGCGGGATGAAGACAGGTCCTAGGAAGTTCCTGCGCCCCCTCTTCTAGTAGGAATCCATGACCTTGAGAACCCATGACCTTGAGGCATCTTTCTTAAATGCTTTGGTTGGAGAGGAGTGGAAATACCCTCCATGAGACAAATGGTCACTAATTCACAAGAAATTTCTCAAATGACTGCAGCCACCAGAACCCTTGGCTGCTTGCAGTGAGCAAAACCCACTTTTGTTCCGTGCTTCAAGGGCTGAGCTGATGGGAGGAGGCTTTTCAGTGAAAACCAAGCTATTAACTCTTTCTTTGTATACCAGAGAAGTTTGTTTAATCTGACAGCTTCCTGGCTTGCCTATAAGGAACAAATAAATAGATATAGCTTAGCTCCACAGATGTCACCTTACAAGAATGTGGCTGCATTTAGGCTTAAGAAGACACATTACATCTGTTTCTGTGATGTACTTCATTACAGGGTACAGTTCTATACTAATTCTTGATATTATAATTCCAGCCTTAAATATGTAACTCTAAAAATACAGCAATGAGCTCACTTTTGAGACACACTCTTATGAGGCACATTTGTCATCCCTTCCACATTTCAAATAAACTGGGTCTACTTTTGTTCCAGCAGTGAGGAAATTTCGTGATCATTTTTACTATTTTGTTTTGAGACAAGGCCTTGCTATGTGTCTCTGACTGGCCTTGTATTCCTAGGGTGACCTTAAACTCATAATAATGCCCCTGTCTCCGCTTCTTGAGGGCTGAGCTTTACAGGTATATGTCATAACAACTGGTTTTGAAGCTTCTGGTATTTGAAGGTTGAGGACAATTTTATGAGAGTCGAAGAGAAAACATTTAGGTAGATGAGCTGTCAGTGTCAGCAGCTGCTGGGAGGAGGGGATGGGGAAGAGCAGAGAGAGCTTTGCCTTCTGAGTTAGGTCATCGGGTTCAGCAAAGGAAGAGCCGAAACTTTTTACCTAGGAATTTAATTGTGCTGGCTGAATAATGCCATTCTAGTTCCATGGAAGACAGAACCCAGAAAGAGCTTTCTTTTTCTAGATCAATCTACAGTACAATTTGAGAAAAAAAAATCACTTGATGATTACTTAATAGATCCAAGAGGCAAGCACATTCCTTACAAGGCCCATATGAGGTCTGTAGAACTGAGGACACAAGGAAACCAGGTCCAGACAAAACTCCCAAACCTGAGTCTTCTTCCCAAGGACTCCCAGTGCGTCCAGCTCGAGAGCCCAAGTGAAATCCCTTTGCAAGGATTTCTAGCTCTTCCTCCTACTCTTCCAGAGGTTAGGAGCGCAGTGATGATGGCACCTCAGCGCTGCTCTGTTTTTGGATGGCAGTGGCAATGTCACCTGTTGAATGGGAAAAAAAACATCATTGTTGCCATATTCCTTCGAGTTCTGTGCAGGTTCACTGGATGAACTTAATGGGCAGTTTTCCTTGATCACCAGATCCATTAAAGGGTAAATTTGGGTACTGTCAGTTTCCTATGCTCTGCACTTTTCCACTCCTGCAAATCTCCAGTGTAGGCTTATTTCCCTGTAATCATGATAACAATGGTGATGATGATGATATACTCTATCCCAAACCCCAAACCCAATTCTCATGTATGCAAAGAGTGGCAAAGAGTTTGAGAAGCTGGGTACGGCCAACCTCCCAATCCCAGAGTTAAAAACAAATCTCAAAAGCCTTTCTTTCACCAAGAAGTCTCCAGAAATCTCAGGTGACCCAAGAGGCAACCTGATAGTCGAGTTTGAAATTTAATGATGCAAACTATCAGGAACTGTGATTTCAAAACAGTGACTAGTGACGGCATCAGGTTTAGGATTCATACACGTTGTCATCATCAACTCAGTACGAATGAAACTTTTGCTATGCCTTTAAATGTAAGAACGGACAAGCTACAAAATGATGTTTCTTATTCCATTTGAGTTACAAAACATATTCCCATTAAGTTCAACACCCCTTTGATAATAGGACTTGTTAGCAGTCGCCTGTTCCAAGCAAAGCTTTCTCCTCTCCAAGCATTTCATTTAGGTTCCATTACAATTAAATGACTCTGGGGGATGGAGTGGGGGAGGCTTCTGGGGTCCAGTTCCACTCTCCCAGATCAAGCAACAGCTCCTGAAAATCCTAGTTAGGACAATTCTAATGGGCCAAGAAATTTGGGTTGCAAACAACTTTCCCATAATTGTATTCCACTTAACCAATACACCCAAACTCATAGTCTCTGGAATTTTTAGAATGAATCAGAACTGCGTGGTGAGGATGTGCAAGTCAGAATTTTCTTTCTGTTGCTGAAATTGTCAAAAGACCCTACCCAGCACTTTTCTGTCTCTTACAGTGAAAAGGAGAAAAAAAAAATAAAGAAAAGGGTTACTACAGTAATTTACCTTTAATAACAGCCACCAGTGACCCAAGTGGATGGGCCAGTCTTCTGGGTCTCAGTGACAGTGGTGAGGTGAATGATAACCCTTCACACCCCAGTGACAGGCTAGCACCCCGGCAGGCAGCTCTCTCCATCACCACCTCTCCTCCTTGGCACTGTTCAGACAAACACCCCCCACAGACTCTGCTGGATCCAAAGAGCTGACAAAGCTCTCTACAGGGGCAGTTCTGAGCAGTATCCTGCACTTCTAAGGAAACTGCACCAGGACAGGACGTTTTCTTCTAGAACACTGGTTAGATTCTGCTGGAACTGGGGCAAAGAAAGCATAAAGTCTACTCGAAGGAAAACAAGGCTGCAGGCGCAAACTGACTAACGTCGCTTGGTTGGTGTCCCTTACCTCGGCTGGACATCCATAGCCCTTCCAGTGCCCACGCTCTCTGAGACCCGAGGCCTGGTCCTCAGAAGAGAAGGGAGCCCAAGTCTGCAAAAACCAGGCTAACACCTGGGACGAGGCTCATTCACCCGACAAGGAAATACTAGCCGTGTCTAAACTTTTTAATCAGATGTGTCACCAATTACTTTTAATTACTGTTGTGCACACTACTGTCATCTTCGTTTCATAAGTTCCCGAGTCTTAATCATGCAGCCTAGATGGACATTTCTGTCCAAAACTTATCCATTGCTCCAAGTCTCAGGGTTGGACTGAACTTGAACATCATTCTTTTTGCTCTGCATTTCCGCTCCCCAAACCCAAGTGGAACAGGTCGATGACCTCCAAATCAGAGACAGCCGCAAACCAGCAAAGGAAGTGGGGAAAAGGACTCAGTCTGGACTCTGGTCACTTTACACAACTTGATGTATTTCTAAAACCTGTTGTGCAAGTCAGAGGGGCACGGTGTGTGCAGAAGTCGAACCAGTTGATCCCAGTTTCTGGAGCAGCGCGCAGGGGGGAGGGGACGGTGGGGATCATAACCACCTCGCCGCGGTTCTAGCCCGCGGGGGTGGGGGGCACGCAAATGGGATGCCGATGGGAGGCAGATAAGGATGCGGGCAGCCCGGCTGCGGGAACCCACGGCTCCGTCAAGACTCTGCCCGTGGCCACCGGGCCACCTGGGGACTGTCGCTACTCCCGCGCCCCACAGGGGCAAATATGGCGAGGAAGGGGACACTCCACTTCCTTCACCTACTCGGGCTTCTCGGAGGAAATTCTCCCACCCGCGCTTACCTGCTCGGTGGGATCCGGCTCCCGGCTCGCAGCTGTGTCCACAGCTCCGGTCGGGCGCGCAGGTCGGATCCGGCGCCCACGGTTCGCAGCGGGAACGGAATCGGGGACTGTGCGGGTGGAGCCCCGGTTTCCACCTGCGGCTTCTTTTAACCGCGCCCTACCCCGCCTCTGCCTGACGCCGCACGGGAGGGCTGCGGGAGAGGAGCGCGGGCACACGGCCCGCCAGCCGAGGTGCGCACCGCCCTCCCTCCGGGCTGGGGGCGCGGGGCGGGTCCCCTTTTGTGGAGCAGGGAGCAGGGGGGCTTTCCTTGTAGGGTTAGGGGGCGTGGATTAGAGGACTCAGGTGAGACCCTCCCTCTGGGGTCAGGGGCCACGACAAGTGTTCCTTAGGAGAGGTACCAGCCTAAGCGCCAGGCTTGGGTTGGGGACACAAGGCATGTCCCTTCTCGTGGATGTGGGTGGAGCGTGGACCACGATGGGCAAGCTCAGCCAGGTCCCAACAAGGGCAGGGAAGAGTTGCCCGCTGAGGCCTTGCTGGGACTGGACACTGGAGGGCTCAAGTAATGAGGGGAGGGCTGCCCAGAACGCCAAGGGAGCAGGCTTTGGGCGAGTGGGCCTTGAGCCAGCAGCGAGTTGCTTCTGTTGGTAGCAGTGTTAAGGAGGCAGCTGGTTTACTTTCATCCTCCTTTGTGGACCCTTTGGGCACCCTCACCTCCAGTGCAGCCTGGGGGTTCTTTATTCATTAATGACCACTTAGGAGTCACAAGTGTTGCTTTTATTAGTCAGCTGAATCCCTTCAAGCCTCCTCCAGGGAAGTGAAGTGGATTTCCTTCTGGTCTGGTGTCGCTGAGAGACCCCACTGCGTCTGCTGTCACAGACAGGGTCAGGAAAAGTGCGAGAAAACACAGAGGGTGGTATGGGGGCTGCCGGGCTGGGAATGTTGGAAGCCATTTAGGGACCCTACATTTTCCTACTAAGCTTGCCTTGTCCTACGTCAGACAAGAGATGTGTGACTTGCTTATTCCACAAGATTGGCTGGTAATTATACTGTCCCCACCTTAGCTATATTCTACTTGTTGGGTCATATTCTTTCACAAAAAAAAAAGAATTAATAGTGTTTCCTAAAATGTCTCTCCAGGTCATGGAAGTTGAGCCAACACTTTAGGAAAACCCACCTTCTAAAATGCTTGAACACAAGGTTCTCAGACTTGGCCCGGGTCATCCAAATTTAGAGCATTTGGGTGGTCCCTGGAATGGCCGGGAACCCAGGGATGGGGGTACAAATGAGATAGATGGCTGTAGGCTGCCCTGGTGCTCCTCCCTGCCTTCCACAGCCTGGCCACAGCACAGGAAGCATGGCCATCCCACTGGAAGCATGCACTCCAGGCAAGCTCACCTGTGGCCACGGGAAAACAAATCCCCACCCCACCCCAAGCAGACCGTAAACTTCTTTGGAGATGGTGAGATTTAAGTTTGAAGTTCTGGCGTTCTCTCTCTCTCCTTTCTTCTTTCCTACACTAACGGGCACTTTGCACATAGCAGGTATGGCTCCACAAGTATTTGTGCATTGCTTGGAAGAGCTGAACTGGCACAGCAGGAAATCCTGGGAAACAACTTTTGCTTCTGCGTATAGATTGACATGATCTTACTCCTGGTTCTGGTTCCTTGTACAACAGTGCCAGATGCAGGCCAGTGGAAGATGCTCCAGGACCATATGGGACAGTCAAAAGAGCCCCGAGGATTGCCTTATTATACAGGTGTCCGAAGAGGCGCCCTCTCAACAAACAATTAACTTGTTGTTGTTGTTGTTCAGATCATCTGTGCTGGCTCGGAGGCCTTTGATCCCATCATGTATGTCTTACCACTTACCTTTATTCTTCAATTTTCACTTCTTATCGGGAAGGCTTGTTGTGGCAGAAATTCGTGTAGACCACGTGAGCTTACTGATTGGGTGAGCTTCTCATTAGGAAACTGAAAAGTCAGTTAACTAAACATGTGGTACAAAGACGCCTGGCGTGGTGACAGATCGTGTGGATCTGTGTCAGACATGGAAACCTTCAGGAGACAGCTACAATGTGACTTATTGGTGAAATTATTCAGGCCACTCCATGTAGTTAAAAGGGAGGTTTATTTTGTTTGGTAACTTACAAGTGAAGGGGTAGTTTACAGGGTCTGGGAAAGGTGGCGCACTACCATCAGAAAGCATTGTACCACGCTGAGAAGGGTCCTTGTAGACTTGGTTGTAACGGGGACCTGAATTAGTTTGATCACTCCCTCTCCTTGTATTGCAATGGTGATTTCTAAGGCCCTACATTTAATGAGTACAAAATGAGCAAGGTGTGGATATCTGCAATATGAGATGGGGAGAAATGAGCACAAGAGGCTCTTTTGAACATTTCTCCCCTGAGTGTCCTCTTGTCCCTTTGCAAAAGGAGCAGCAGGGAGAGACTGCCTCTCCCTCTGCCTGGCAGCTGGTACATGTGCTCAGGGATGGGGTCCTGTCCCATTACGCAGGCATTCACTGTCCAAGCTGGAAACACAGGACCAGATTGCGTTTTCCCTGGCATAGTCCTCCATGCCTGGAAGAGAGGAAAATAACGTATTCTTTGAAATAAAAGCAAACATTTGTCTATTCATTCAACAAAAGACTCACGTTGTATTTAGTAGACTCCCTCCTTGGGGTTTGTCTGATTCTGTCTGCAGGATTGGATAGGGGTTAAGTGCTTCCAGAGAATGACCATGGAAGGAAAGAGTTACTTCCACACATCATATCAAAGGCACAAACTGGCCCCTGACTGCTAATGCCCATCTTGGCCAAGTGGCTGAGGTGGTGCCAGGCAGCTTTTGCCCCTGCAAGGCCACTCTTTCCCGCTTCCACATAGCACTCCTCTGAAGAGATCACTTGCACAGCCTATCTCTAAGGTGTGGGATCGTCTGTTAGCTTTTGCAGATGTATTTTGTCAGTTCTTCCAATCACCTTTTTTTTTTTTTTTTTCTTTTTGGAGACAGGGTTTCTCTGTGTAGTTTTGGTGTCTGTCTTGGATCTGGATCTCACTCTGTAGACCAGGCTGGCCTCAAACTCACAGAGATCTGCCTGCTTCTGCCTCCTGAGTGCTGGGATTAAAGGTGTGCGCCCAGCCTCCAATCACCTTTTTATATCAGCACACACTCGCACGTATTTATTCTTTGTATTACAACCGCATGCTATCTTCATTATTTTGATGTTCAGATTGTTTCCACCTTTCTCCTTGACTCCTGCTTCCCTTTTCCTGTGCACCCACAATTGTGTGTATATGTGTATGCTGCAGCATTGTCTGTCTGTCCCTACAAGATGCTGCGGGCTCACCTTGGATACCTCCGGCTCCAGCCCTGGAGTCAGCCATTTCACTAAGGAGCTGTGTCCTTTTACTGGCGGTCCACTGGATGATGCATGCTTTCTTAGTCATCACTGGTCTTCTTGCTCATCTGGATACCATGCTGACAGCATCCTCTGGCTCTTCATAACCCCCGTACAAGCACAAGTGCTGTGTTTGGTGCACTCTGGGATCCCAGCTGGTGTTTGTCAAGGGAATTCAAGAAGTATTTATTGGACTGGAGATGTAGCTCAGATTGGTAGAGTCATCTAGAATGCATGAAGCCCTGGGTTTGATCCCCTTCACAGCCTAAACTAGGTGTGGTTGTGGCCACCTGTAATCCCAGCACTCAAGATGTAGAGGCAAGAGGATCAGAAAAGTGTATCCTCCACTTCATAGTAAGTTTGAGGCCAGCCTGAGTTATTTGACACTTAGTTACAAATATTAGAAGAATCTGGTTTTTTAAAAATGAGGAAAAGTATGATTCTAGCATATTTGACCATCAGTTGGGTGCCTTGTACATACATACATATTATGGTGGCAGCTAAATCATTATGGTTCTTTTTTTTTTTTTTTTTTTTTTTTTTCTGAGACAGGGTTTCTCCGTGTTGTTTTGGTGCCTGTCCTGGATCTTGCTCTGTAGACTAGGCTGGCCTCAAACTCACAGAGATCTGTAGTGGGTAGCTGTTCTAGCTTTGACCTGGAAGTACTACCCCCATTGAGGTTTTGGGTAACTGTCACGCCTATGAGGCTGGGTTGAGACAGGAGCCCTTAAGACTGGAGATCTGCATGTGCCGGTGCTCTTGGTTCCTGGATCCTGGATGCTGGAAGTAGACCAAGCAGAGTTCTCCAGAGAACACTGCTGGACTGCACTTCACCTTTCCTGGACCCTGTAAACTATCCCTTTACTTGTAAGTTACGCCACAAAATAAACCTCCCCTTTAACTACATAGAGTTGCCATAATACTTCCACCAATAGAGATCTGCCTGGCTCTGCCTCCCGAGTGTTGGGATTAAAGGCGTGTGCAACCGCCACCAGGCTCATTATGATTCTTTACTCTCCAGGCCCAGAAATAATGTTTCAAAGATCCCATGCTCAGCAAGGATTACATCCTAGGCCACAACGGCAGTGCATTTTCTGTTGGAGCTGTAGCTGCTAGGCCATGTCCACACATGGTCTGCTGTTGAGCCTAGAGAGAGGGTCACAGAAGCTGGGGGATTTGAAGGGTTATGTCCACCTGAGTGCCTGGTACATTGGCCTTCTGGGAAAATGATCTGAAGTGTCTACAAGTAGGGCATTTTCCCAAGAAATTCTGGACTCTCCATCTTTGGTTCTTTGCTGACTAAAGTGTATACAGCCTACAGCTCTAATTTGCAAACACCTTCTCACAGTCCATCATTGAAGGAAGCCAAGGCAAGAACCATGAAGGAGTGCTGTTTACTGGCTTGCTCTCTATGGCTTGCTCAGCCTGCTTTCTCTCTTTTTTCTTCTTTTAAAAAAATTCATCTATTTATTTTACATCCCACCCAGAGCCTCACCTGCACCCTCCCATATCAGTCACCTCCAGTCCCCTCCTTTTCAATCTCCATCCAGGGAAGGGCAGGTCTCCTATGAGTATCACTAAAACATGGCATATCAAGTTGCAATAAGACTAAGTACCTCTCCATGTATTAATCAGCCAGCTTTCTTATACATCCCAGGACCACCTACCCAGGGTGGCACCACCCACAGTGGGCTGGACCCTCCCACGTCAATCATTAGTCAAGAAAATGCCCCACAGACTTGCCTACAGACCAAGCTGATGGAGGTGAGTCTTCAGGAGAGGTTCTCTTTTTCCAGGTGACTGTAGTTTGTGTCCAGTGGACAAAAACTAACCAACACAGGTTGTGAAATTCTTCCAATGTATTTATGGAGATTATTTTCTGATTTTATTTGCTTTTGAAATGGAATTTTAATAACTTGCCAGTAACTTCTTTGGGATATTTCCATAGCAGGACAGTACTCATTTGGGCCTTAAGTCCACATGCCCAGGTTTACTGAAATGCCTTCACTTCTGGCCATAGAAGAGTATGTTGCATCACATAATGATATCACACAGTACTATTTCACAACAGATACACAAACAAGATGGAAAATACTCCAAGTTTTATTTTTCAGGAGGCTAGAAAGGGATGGAAAGGTCTGGGGCAGTTGTTCAGCTGGGGTGGCTGGAATGGGGGCGGCTGGGAGAGTCTGATGAGTGTTGGTGCAGTGAGGAGACAGACTGGCCTGCTGAAAGCAGAAGGCTTGTGCTGGGAATAGAAGGACACAGTGGTCAGGGATGTGTGGCTAATCCGGGAGAGAGGTTGAGGCTCGGACATGAGACAGGGACAGCATTGGGCAGAGCTGAATAGGAGAGCTTAATGAAGGTTGAGCTTAAGAGCTAGTGAGCTATGATTGCATGCAAGGGGGCGAATGTTCCCTTTGAAATGACCAGGCCAGAATTTGAGAACTATGTGACAGTGCTAAGAGGTGATTAGGCTCCCCCTTCTAAGGGATTGGTACCTCCATAAAGGGGTGAACTTGGCCCCTAGTCCCACCTTTGCCCCCTTGCCTTCTACCATGTGAAGGCGGAGTGTTCTAATTACCCTCTTTGAGGAAGAACTGTTCAACTGGCCAGTGTCTTGACACAGCACTTCCCAGCTTCTAGAACCGGAGCCAGCAACTTTGTGTTCATTATCATCTGCTCAGTCTGAGGTGCTCAGTCTGAGGTGCTCAGTCTGTTAGGGCAGCATTAAGCCTGCTCGGATAGTAACCAGCAGCTATGGTAACTTGGATGATATCTTCTAAGCTATAGGAGCCAACAGTGCCCTGCCACGTTCGGATACAGCCAACGGTTACAGCTGAAATCAAACAGGCAGCTGGGGTGTGTTAGGGGATAACACGCAGAGGCCAGAGAATGGCCCACAGGTAGAGGCTGCTGGATGGGGCATGGGGTGATGGGTTTCCAAGTGGCACTGTAGTACAGCTGAGCCCCTGGGCTGGAAGTGAGGCTTGCTGGGCCTCAGCTGCCTCTCGGAGGAAGCCAGTCCAGTGAGCCAAACCTTCTCTTACCACCAGCAGAACAGAACGATGACAAAAAACCGAAGTCTCCAGAGTAGCTGGTGTTGACGACCTTGGCCTTGGGCTGTGCAATGAAATGGGAAGGCAGGGGTGAGGCTCTGGAGGACAATCCAAGACTTGTTGCTCACCCCCTTTACCCTTAACCATCTCCTGTCCGTGAATTTTCCTTCCTCCCCGTACTTGCCACAGACATGTGCTGCACATCCTGGCTTCATTCCTATGGAAAATTCCAGACCCTGCCTCCTTCTCTCTGACCCACCCTCACCCACCTAGATCTAACCGACGGAGTGACAGAGTACAGTTCAAACAGAATTGAATCAGCGTGCAGTTTGCTGGTTGGCAAACGTGAAGTCTCTGTGCGACAAAATTGAAGCCTTTATATTCAAGCCCTTATGCAACAAAATACAACCTACTGTAGTGCAGATAATCTGCGAATCAGTCAACAAATCAGTCAGGCATGGCAACTGAGCTTCAGTCACTGCGGGTGATCCGTGGGCGCAAATGGAACGCTGAGCTGGAGACAGTTAAGCCATCTCCCTATGTGCTCAGCTCAGCTCTTTGCCCTCGAGTCTCAGCTAGGCACGCCATAGCGCCGTAGTTCTCAGAAGCCACTCTGGCCCTGAGGCCTATTTAGTTCTAGAACTGTGAACCAAAGCCACTTCGGATGTGTTTGCTGGGTTTGTTGTGGCTTTGCTTTGGTAGGAGTTGGGTGGGAGACAATGTGGCTGGTCAAGGCCACACAGGTTCACCTGGGGTGGGGGTGAGGTGAAGGAGGAATTAGGGAGGGGGAGGCAGCTGGGTTGAGGGAGGAGCCAGTGTGGCAGTGTGTGCCCAGGTGGGGACAGTTTTCTGAAGGATGATGTGTGAGTGAGTCAGAACTCTCCAAAGACAGAGAACCCACAGGCAGTCTGTGTATGTGTTCAGAGAGATTCATGTTAAAGAATTGGCTTTTGAAATGCGGGGTCATTAAATCCGAAATCCACAGGTCAGGCTGGAGAACCAGGTAGAGCTGGTGACTCAGTGGATTCTCACCAAAAGTCTGGAGCCGGGTTCCCTCTTCCTTAGCTGACCTCAGCCTCTTCTCCTGTGGCCTTCCGCTGATTTTGTGAGGGTCACTCCCATTACAGTGGGCCATCCGAGTTAGTCAGTGATGTAACTGTTATTCACACTTAGAAACTACATCTATCTGTCTTCATAGTGCCATTGAGACTGGTGCTTGACAAAACAAATCTGGGCCCTTTGGACTAGCCAAGTTCATACATAATATTAACCAGTACATGTGGGATCTTTCATCCTCCCAGGAGATGCTAACTGATCCCTGTCACTAGTTCCTTCTCCTTTGAGAATCATGATTGTAAGCAACTGAGAATAGAACATTGGTCAGGACTGTGCTAAGGTCAAGGGCTTCACTCTGTGTGGCCAAGAGCATGAGGTTTCTGAACAGGGAGGTCTTGTTTAGCCCTTCATTTTTATCTGTGGTATACACTACCACAAATGTTCTTATTTGTTTGAGCCAGGGTTTTGCTATGTAATCCAGGTTGGTCTTGAACTTGTGATCTTCTGGCCTTTGCTTCCTGAGCACTGGGAGTACAGGCATGTGCCAGTCAGTGCACCTCCCCCCGGAAAATGTGAACTGTTATCTACTATCTGTAACAAGTGATTTTACAAATCAATTTCATCCTATTTTCTGCTCTCACCACAATGAACTGTGAGGGAAAAAAAAGAGATGATAAGCAAGCCAGGAAAGAGTTGGGGTGTTTAAGTAGGATTGTCTTCTCCTCCCCTCCCCAGAAAAAAAATTAGTAATACTGGAGATGTTTGTATGTGAGTATACCGTTAGAAATGAAGAGATCGCCCACCATTAGATGCCAAGTTCTTTAACTACAAATGCATCTTTCAGAACAATGAACTTCTTGTACTGACCTTTTGCCTTCTTATGTCTTTCCCTTAACTATTCTCTAAAATAGAAGACCAAGGATTTGACAGTTTCAGGGTATTACCATTGAACGCTTTCAGGACTTGGGCTGGACATGGACTATTGTGATGTTTTCAGTCCTGGAGGAGAACTAAGGAATTACCCGACAGTGCTGAGATGAGACGTCGAGGCATCAGGAAGCAAAAGGCAGATCATCTGCTTTTAAGTCTCCCCTTGATTCTCCTTTAGTGTTTCCATGCAGACTTTCTCAGTGATGCGCCATGATGGTCCATCTTCAGTTGTCAATCTGACTGGATTTGGAGTCACCTAGGAGGCACGGTCCTGGGTGCAACTAATAAGGGCTTTTCCAGAGAGGATTGATTGAGGAAGGAAGATGCACCCCAAATGTGGGCAGCACCATAGTCAGAAATCATGGGCTAGATATGAAGAAGAAAGGGGACTGAGCTCATCATTCAGCTTGCTGAAAAGAAACCTTTCCTTTTGTCAGATACTTTGTAACTAGAAAGTGATAAATATACTCACTTTTCACCGTCTTGGCTACAAGGGCTTTTCCTGTCCTTTCTGGTGAAGGACATTTGCTTTTCATAAGCTAGTGGCTGTATGTTTGGTGCACAGAGGTGGAGGGCATGTGAGAGACTTGTTCCTCGGCTCTAGGCTCTCACTCATTGGCAGCAAGTTGTAACTATATTTTCAGACTATTTCTTGGGATCATTTGAGAGAGCATGGGGGTATCTGAGGCTGAGTTGCAGGAGGATGGGAAAGAAGACCCAGGTGTGAGAGAGGTGGATGAGCTGTGCTGGAGTCTGCAATGTCTTCCATGGGCCCTCGTTTAGAATGCTTGGTCCCCAGATGTGCTGCTATTTTGGAAAGTTCCGGAGATGTTGGAGGGTGGGGTCTACCTGATAGAAATAGGTCACCAAGTGTGAGCCTTCTCAAAGGTTGACTCTCATATTAGTTCCTGCCTTGCCCTCTCTGCTTCCTGGTCTGCTACAACAGCTTCTCCCTCCGACCACTCCAGTCACCACGAACCAAGCTCTCACTGTGTCTTCCCCGCCTCGAGGACACCTTCTGAAACTGTGGACTGATGTAAAGGCTGAAGTTGTCAACATCGCGTTTTTGGGCTACAGTGACATGGCAGTGACTAATACAAGCTGCTCCTACAAGATTCCAAACTCCCTGCCCTGCGGGGTCCCTCCCTTAAATGTTTCCTTCCAAGTTCTAGCCACAGGAAGGAAGGCCTTCCCTTTCTGGGCTTCCAAGCCCAGCACACCCATCCTCCAATGATGAGAACATACTACTAAGAATTGTGTCGCCCATTCAGAGACACCACAGACTGGGCAGGATCTCTACTGTCCACCAACTCCCAAGGTGTCCCCATTTACGAGGAGGCCCTTATGACTTCAGGGATGTCCCAAATAGTAGATGACTTCAGCAACTTTCGCTCCTCTATTCTCTTCCAGTCTCGCTCTTGAAACTTTTGATCCTTCTGCGTTTGGTGGCTTCCCGGATGTCACCTTCACTGCAGCCAGTCTTTAGTGGATGCTGCGGCACACCTCTCCGCTGGCCAGCCATGGTTCTGAAAGCTTCCCGGGATGTGTGGACTGTAGAATGTTTAACTATAGCCGTGGCCCAGCTCTTGTCAATGACAGGTGTCAGTCAAGCCCAGCTGCAATGTAAAACCCTTGAAGGTGCCATGTGAGGATTTAGACGAGTTACCATCAGTAACTGGCACCTTAGCAAGAGGGTCCCCGAAATGGTCTCTCTCCTTCTCCTTTCTTTCTTCTTCTCTTTTTTCATACTCTTATTCCTTTCTACTTTAGTGTCCTCCTTGGGACAGAAGGGGCTATCCAAATTACCGAATTGTGGTCTAAAAGGGGACCTTGCTTCTGAGAGTCCAGGCAAAGTGTCTGGACTCTAATGAAGGCTCTATCTCCGCCTCCTGTCTTCCTAGCGACATTCCCCACACAACACTTTGTTGTGTCCATATGGACGTTCCTGTCGGTGTCTCCTTTTCCATCTTTTGCTCATTTCTCTCTTGTCTCACCGTGTTCTGAGTTGCTGGTATCACTGAGATGTGAGCAGGGCAGCGGCGTCCAGTCTGAGTGCGGACAGCATTATGTTGACATCGACGCGCCTTTCTTCCCACAGCCTCCACTGCATCGCTTAGCACTTGCTCCTCACTGGGCTGCTTCAGTTTCCTGCTCTCAGATGAGTGCAGAAAAAACATGGCAAGGAGATGTGATAATGTCCCGAGGGCCACAGAGGCCATAGCCAGGGAGAAGCTGGGCTGTAGAAGAGGATTATCTATGAGCACTTTGCAGCATAGGGCTTAGGTTCAAAGCTGCCCCATGGCCTTCCTGTGCTTTATTTTGAAAGTTATTTTTTCAGGACATCTCACTGTTCCTGTCTGTTGCTCAAGATTAGGCAATTGTGTGTCAGGTGTGGTGGCACACACCTATAATTCCAGGACTGGGCAGGATGATGGAATGGTGAGGCTGTGAACTTGAGGCTAGCCTGGGTTGCACAGTGAGACCCCGTCTAGTAACAACAAAAGGCATTGTCTACTAGTTCAAACTTCAAAAGTCTGATTTTTGTGAACAAAAGCAACTCTTCAGAGAAAAGATAATCTTAAAAAAAATCATAACACCTCTCACAAAAAACTGACTCAAAATGAATCATGGATCTAAATGAAAAGAGCAAAACTGATCATCTTCTAGATAACAAATGGAAGAGAAATTTGGGTGACCTCAGTTTACTGATAACATATTAAGAGCATCATTCCGGAGAGGAGGGCGTTGGAGGTTGGACTGTGAGAGACACTATGTGAGGAGGGCATGAAGAGACTAGTCAAACTAGAGGAACACACCTACCCATTTAACTGTGAGCTAGCATCAAAGACAGGCAAATAACTCATCGAACTGGGACCCAAACCTCCCAAACTACTCAAAGCTTGGAGAGGTGACTCACATCTGAAATCCCAACACTTGGGAGACCAAGATAGGATTTCCACAAGTTTAAGACCAGCCTGGACTATGCAGAGTGTGAAACTTTGAAAAACAGTTTGGCACTTTCTTGAAAACCTCCTTTATGATCCAGTAATCAGATTCCTTGTTATTTACCCAAGAAAGTCAGAACTGATGCTCACATAAAATCCTGTAAGGATGTTTAAAGAAGTTCTGTTTATGAGTGGAAAAACTTGGAAGCAAACAAAATGGCCTCAGTTCTTCTACCAGTGAAACAAACTGTGGTACGTCCATACAATGAAATATTATTCACCAGTCCAGAAATCCACCATGGAACACTAGAAAACACATGGAGGAGCTTTGTGTGTGCTGTGCTGAATGACACAAGGCAGCCTGGAAAGGCTGCGCACTTTAGGATTCTTAACAATCTGATCATTGGAAATAGTGAAATTCTGGTGCCAGTAAAAGGATCAATGGCTATGAAAGGTTGCTGGATGGAAGAAGGAGAAGGTGAGGCGCACAAGGCTTTTAGATAGTGAAATGGTTCTATGATGCTCTAATGGGGAACACACAGCATTATACATCTGTCCAAACTCACAGAGAGTAGTGGGCAAGTGTGGGCACTGAACTGGACTTTAGTGATTGATAGTTTATTGGCGTTGTCATACCAGCTGTAACCAACACACCATCTCAGTGCAGGACGTGAATAGCAGAGGTACTTGAGCTTGTGGGGACTCTATGCAGGAGCTTAATTTTTCTGTAAATGTGAAATGGCTTCAAATTGCTCTCTTGCCAGGTCTGGTGGTGCCCACCGTGTAATTTCAGTACTTGTAAATTACTGAGGCAGGAGAATTATATGTTTGAGGCCAACCTGGGCTGCATAGTGGCTTCAAGGCTAGCTTGGGCACCATAGGAAGACTGCCTCAAAAAAGACCAAGGGCTGAAGATCAGCCGGGGTAGAGAATTCACACGTGTGAAGCCCTGTGCCACAAAAAGAAAAATACAATAAATAACAGTGAAATCTACTAATTAAAAAGCCCTTGGTTCTTTAATGTTAGGTCTTGTATTAATTAACAGAAGCATATTCTATAACAGCATATAAATAATTATTTATTTATTTATATTTACATATAAATAAGACAACAAAATGTTCAAACATTTTCTTATCTTAATAAATGTGTTGTTTATTACATGGCTTCTTGTATTATTTTGTTATTAATTCATTCACAAGTTGTCAAACACTCATTATTTTCCAGTCCCCAACACATGTTGAATGAATGAGTCCAGCTGGGAAATCTTCAGCTATGGCTCATTTGGATTTCAGAATACATGGATGTCACCACCAATCCCTCCGATCTTTATAGCTAAGGCTGCCCCAGCTTCCATGAACAGGGCTTATTTACAACTTCTGTGGTGTGGCCTGGTAGGAAGTTTAGAGGCTGTATATTTTCTTTCTGTTTTTGCTGTTGTGTTATTTCCTAAGAATTTCACTTTGCCCGAGTTGGTCTCCAGCTCATGGCAATCCTCCTGATACTGGGATTAGAGGAGTGAGCCACCACACCTCGCTCCGAGACTTCCATCTTCTTCGTAACAAATCAGCCCAGGACAGGACCCAAAGTGAGTCATTCAGAAAGCTGCCACTTTCCCAGGACAGGGTTTCTCAAAGCACTTCTAACCTCGTCCTACCCAAGGCTCAGAAGCACAGAACTGGGGTGCTGAAAGAGTGGCAGAGTTGGAGGATGATGCAGGGGAGTGCCATGAAATGCTGTCTTCTGGGGGTGGCTCAGTCACTGAGTTCACCAGCCCACGGCAGCTGTGGTGTGCTGCATAAGTGCAGCACAGGACCAAGCGCGTAACTATTCCAGCTTGTAACTACCCGCTAAGGAACTCTAGGCAGTGGGTGGCTGATGGGGAAGGGAGAGACGTTTTTCTTTAGGAGTGTGGCCCCTGCTCCAGTGGCCCCCACACCCACATGGGAACACAAATGGGCAGCACTAATGAGACTTAGTAGGTTAAAAAAATAAAAAGAGGGCATGAAGTTAGGAGGAGGAAGTGTAGATGTGCTGGAGAGGGGATTCCCGGGGGGCTGCAGGGGATGGGTATGATCAAAAATACATTGTGTGCATTTATACAAAATTCTCAAAAAAAATAATTATAAATAAATAAAAGAGAAGAAAAGAGCTGCGCAATGAGCTAGTTCCCAGCAGTATCCAACCTGACTCCAGTCTTTGGCTCTGCGGACCAGACCTAATCGGGACCCTTCGTCAGACTTTGACTGGGAACCTAAGCTGTTTATCTCCCAGGTTCTTTATCAAAGCCCCATAGCGACTGCAATCCAAGCAGACCGGATCCTCTGTCTCCACAGATGAAACAAGATTACGTCTCACTGGTTCTGTTTTGAATCTTTAACTAAAACCTTGGCTCAGCTGAGAGCTGGCTGCAGAATCTCTAACTTCAACCCAGGGAAGGATCAACACGTATCTCAAGACTGGTGACAAAAGAGTCTGTCTTCACCTGCAGCTGTTCCAGTTGATGTCAGAAAGGACCTCCTCAGTGCCAACCATGCCGTGACACACCCTTGCATGGGGGGGTGGGGCGGCAGCGGGTTGGAGGAGCCTTTCTGATAGGTCGGGTTGTACTCCGAAGCCACCACTCACATGCCCCGACTCCCACCCCCCCCCCCACCCCACCCCCCACCCCGGCAGGTTATGAGTGACGTGGATGATGCTTGTTTCCTGTGTTCTAGTGTTCCAGGGGAGCGAGGGTATGGGAGAACATAAATGCAAAGATGCTGAACATCTGTCTTTATTTATAAGGCTCAATTTCAGCTCCTAGCAAGAGGGTGGCAGGCTGATGGTTAGTGAATTCTAAGAATAATGTGAAAGTTGTGGCGATCCACTCTCTCTTCCGGGCCTGTCTCTGGCCAGGCTCTGGTAGCCTTCTCCCCTCTGGCTAGACATCTAATCCTCCTCTATCCCTCTCCAGCATCTCTCTCTCTCTCTCTCTCTCTCTCTCTCTCTCTCTCTCTCTCTCTCTCTCTCTCTCTCTCTGGAGCTTGAACCCAGGGCCTTGCTATGCTAGGCAAACTACCTCCCACTGAGCTCTTTCCCCAGCTCTTGGTTTTTAGAGACAGGTTTCTCCATGTAGTTCAAGACGGCCTTGAACTCACAGTCCCCCGCCTCCACCACCCAGCTGTGCTCCACCACACCTGGCATGTTCTCTGTCTTTTTGATGGCTCACTTTGGGCCCTCGGAAACCCTGTTCATTCACTCAACAATCCTCTGAGTATCTTCAAGTGTGTGAAGCCCTGGCCACAAATAACTCCACCAGCCCTATAGTCCCTAGTCTCATGAGCCTGCAGAGAGACAACTAACAATCATAAGTACAATGAGGATTTCAAAAGGGAGGGGCAGGGCACTGGAAAGTTGGGCGGCACCAGCCTGTGGCTTTCAGAGAAAGCATAACAGAGGCTGTGACATTTGACAAGAAAAGGGTGGGCCTCCTGAGATGCTGGGAAGGTGTCAGCCAGGTACCCCCTCCTCTCCCACACTGCTCCTGGGGTTGCAGTCTTGGACAGCTCACCCCACCACTCTCCATAGAGCCCTGCAATACCTTTCTGTGGCCCTTCACCCTCGAGGCTACCCTAAAGACTGAAGACTTGCTGTCTGCCTTTCCCCTTCACAGCCACGGGCAGCGTACGCTCCCAGAGCACATGCTCCATGACTGCCATGCAGCCCAGCAGCCCAGATCTTTGTGCTGCTCCTTACATTCAGGTTTTCTTTTCCCCATCTTCAAAAGTCATTCTTATCCTTCAAGACTCAAAGAGTATTTGATTCTCACAAATAATGGTAATTTTCCTTCTGTGCTGAAACATCTTTCATTCTCCCGCGCTATTTTGGAAGTTGGTTTGCACATCTTTGGAGCGCAAGACCCTTGGCGACAGAAACCTCATTGCTTCTCCCAGCACCCAGTACCCCATATACCACGAGCACCTAGTGCCTAGCACTGGTTCCAGCACCCAGCATCTGGAATCCAGCACCAGGATCCAGCATGAGCACCAACTTTTAGCACATAGGTGATGTGAAAAGAGCCAGTTTTCAGTGAATTGAATTAAGCTGAATGAATGACTTTCCTAATCCAATTAGGAACCCAGGAGATGCTTCCTTTACTAAGAAATCATCACTCTGGACTTACAACTCTTCGAGTGTGAGGCAGCTGTCAGTGTTCCCCGTGGAATTAAAAATGACTCTCCTGTAATTGCTAGGGCATTAACCTATGGAATTTAGTATGGCATAAAGAGTTACACTGACAGTTTCTAAACTTGAGCTGTCTGAGGAAGATTAAGGAAAGTCAGTCAAACGTCAGCATGTTGGCAAGAATAACAGGAAGACAAAGAATGTGGTTTACTGAGGCCAGGTCTCCACGTGGCTGGCAGCCTTGGTGGCTTTCCTCTGGTGACGTGGTAGAGCCTGACAGGACATCATCTTCCTCTCACAAGACGCGTGCTCAAATACCCAAGAATATCGGTACATGGAGGCTTTTCACACACGGACTCAGTTGAGAACCCTCAGAATAAGATGAGGGAGACAGAAGCAGCTCAGGGATCAGGGTGGTTTGTTTCCGCAGCTATTTATTGGTTGTGCCTGAGACACACACACACACACACACACACACACACACACACACACACACACATCCTCTTCCCAACCAGTTCCCTTCTATTTTCCTGTCTCCTCCCTCTCCCACCCCAACCCAGGGGTTTGTAATCTGTGTATGTTACCACTGGGGTTGCTTTGTCAGCTTACATGGACTCACCTGTGTTAAGCTATCCATTCATTTGTTCTCAGAACAAGGGCTTAAACAAGATCATAAAATGCCATTTCTTTGCAGAGCTGGAGAGACCTCTGGGTCTCATGCTTGCTGCATGAGGTAGCTTGAAGCAGAGTTTAATCAGGTTGAGTATTTTTAGTCCTGGAAACTAATAGTGATGGTGTTGGGGGTAACTGAGGTCTGTGATTGTGTATTTGATTTTTTTTAAAACAATCTTTCTAATACACACAATGAAAATCATAAGACTTTGAACCTGAAGATTATTTAGTTGTATTTCATGATTTTTGTCTTCAATCTCCACTATGATTAGGTTTAACCTATTCTCTAAGTTGTCTGGCAATGCCTTTGACCCATGAGTAAATTAAGTATATATTGTTTAACTTGTCCATTGGGGGAGATTTTACCTACATCTTCTTTTTTTCCCTTTCTCCTTTAGTCCATAAACACCTAGTCACAAGTTGCACAAATCATTTATTTTTGTAAAGGCAGAGAAGGGTATAGGGACGTGGTTTTTGTGATGTGGGCATGGGAGAAGGGACAAGGAGTTGGGAACTAGTCCACTGCCTCCACAGCCCTGATAGGACTATGGTATCTGCAGTGGGACTCTGTGGAAGAGGTGGGCAAGGGTCCAGGGGAGCTGAGGGATGGGGAGCTCTAAACTGAGAGCTTGCCCCACAAAACATTTCAATGTGTGGCAGGGGCTCAGGGAAGATGAGGGGCCTTGGAGAGGGAACAGCGGAACTCAAGTTAGTGAAGACAGATGGGTGGGGTCATCACGGTGAGGGAATGAGAGACAGGAAAAGTAGGTTAAAGGCATCAGTAAAAGGCTCTCCCTGAGACCCCCCAGGGAGAGGTGGGGGCCAGCTTGCCTGTTAATTTAACATTAAATTGGGATGGAAGTTGGAAAGGACAACGTTATTTCGAGGGATGATTTCTCAGCCTCTCAGGACTGTGTAAGAGAAGCCGGGAGCCTGGACCCTTCACCAGTCATAGCGACTGGACATTTGTGCGTGGGAGTCCTCAGATCCCTGGATAGCCCAGTGAGGACGCCTCTCTGCCCTTCATCCCCGACCCACAGATGCCTCCTGCTGTCGAAATTCCAGAGGACGTGGCTACCAGAATTGGGACGTCTCCCGTTACCATTCATCATTAGACGTTGCTACCTCACTTTCATCCAGGTTGTTGTAGTCCTCTAGTTCTTCCTGGTTCCCCCATTAAGTGGTTTCGGGAGCACTGGAGGATGTGAGCCCTGTCCCAAACATGACAGACTACTGGCTGAGTCCCGGACAGTCGTCCATTTCTCCCAAATTCCACTTGGGGCAGAGCACATCTCCTGGTAAATCTTTTTTTTTTTTTTTTTTTTTTTTTGGTTTTTCGAGACAGGGTTTCTCTGTGTGGTTTTGGTGCCTTTTCTGGATCTCGCTCTGTAGACCAGGCTGGCCTCGAACTCACAGAGATCCACCAGGCTCTGCCTCCCAAGTGCTGGAACTAAAGGTGTGCTCCACCACCGCCCGGCTACCTCCTGGTAAATCTTGAGGGCACCATCCCCAGTGTTGGAGTAGGAGATGACAGTGGACACAGAAAAGGTCTGGCAGTTGCTTCCAGCAGCCACAGGTTCCATGTTCCCAGTCAGGTCATGCATTATTCCAAACAGGTCCACGAAGCCGCCAGACATTCCCAACATCTGGAAGGGAGAGCCAGCCCCAGCCTACATCCTGCTGTTGACAGGCCTGATTGCAGGCATGTTGCCATCTGTGATGCTAAGGAAGGGGCTGTATCCAAAGCTACCTGACAACATGTGTTTCAGATGCTGGTAGTGAATTATGAAGGGGTCCATCAGGAACATCCTCAGGCTCCACGTCCCTCATGAAGCAGAACATCCTGATCCTGGCAGTTGCCTTCAGCGGTCAGAGGACCCTACCCAGTTCCTGACTTGGGCTCACCAGCCCATCCAGCTAGCCTCTTCACCGGGCACTGCAGGAGCAGAGTTGCAGCTGGGGATGCAGGAATTTGACTCTGAGGAAGCTACCCTCCTCCTGCATGCCTCCTGCCTCAGCTGCCACCTCCATACCCCTGCCTCAGCTTTTTACCTATATCTTCTTGTTAATTTATTTGTAATTTAATTCTGTTTGGTCCAGAATATCTTATATAGGGCTTTCATCTTGAAATTCATTGAGCCGTGTTTGCAGGTCCCACCCAAGGCCAACCCTGGTGAATCATTGTGTTCTCTTAGCAATAATGTAGATTTCACAGTTGGGTTCTGGGGCTGTCAATGAGGCAGATGATGTTATTTGGGTCTTCTATTTTCTTATCAAAATTTTCCATCTATATGCTCAGTCAACTAATGACAGAATGGTGTGGCCACCTACCCACGGTTACAGCTGCATCTGTTCTTCCTGTCAGTTCTGTAAGTTTTACTCCAGGCATCTTTGAGCTCTATGCTCAAGATACCACATGCATATTTGGCATCTCCCTGTGATATATGGATATTTTCTTCATTGGTGGTATACTGATCTGAAGCAATGTATTTCTTTATCTCAGGTAAACTACGTGTCTTCAAGTCTATTTTGTCTTAAACTAACACAGCCACTCCAGCCTTCCTGTAATTAGTGTTGGCGTTGCATATCTTTATCTCTCCCTGTCCTTTTGTCTCTGCCCAGGCGTGCATCTCTGGTGAACAGAGTATACTTGGGTCTTGCTCCTCCCACCGGGTCGGTTTAGCCTTTCCTTGAATTGAAATTCTTTGTCTGTTTACATTTAATGAAATTATTGCTGTGACTGGATTTAGTCCTGGTATTTCATCGTGTGTGTGTGTGTGTGTGTGTGTGTGTGTGTGTGTGTGTAGTGAAGATTCAGTGTACACGTGTATTCAGGTGCATATGGAGGCCAGAGGAATACCTTAGGTGTCATTCCTCAGGTACCATCTACCTTCTGGTTTTTAAGACACAGTCTCTTACTGGCCCAGAACTTGCCAAGCAGGCCAGACAGGCTGGCTATGAGTCTTAGAGATCTTCCCGTGTAGCTGAAGTTTTCCTGTGTCCAACCTGGCCCATGGTCAGGACAAATCTCTCCCACTTGCCAGTGCTGCAGCTGCTTGGACCCAAGTAAACACACTGAGGTTTATATAATTAAATAGGCTTGGATAATTGAAACTGCATGGCTCAGGCCTACCACTATCTCTTACATTTAAACTAACCCATAATTCTTATTTATGTTTAGCTACGTGGCTTGGGACCTTTTCTCAGTTCTGCCTTCACAGCTTGCTTCCTCCGTGTCTGGCTAGTGACTCCTGACTCAGCCTTCCTTTACCCAGAATTCTCCCCTCTGCTTATTCCACCTATACTATACTTCCTGCCTGGCTACTGACCAATCAGCGTTTTATTTATCAACTAAATCAGAGCAATACACATTCACAGCATACAGAAAGACATCCCCAGCATTCCTGTCTCTGCCTCCAGAGTGCTAGGATGTGCCACTATGCCTGGCTTTTAAAAAATAGGTTTTAGAAATCAAACTCAGGTATTCATGCTTGAAAGGCAAGTACTTTATGGGCTGAGCTACCTCTTCAGCTCCTGAAGATTTTTTTTTTTTTACTATGCAATCCCTTTGTAATCACTTATTCTATTGGTATTTTTGCTGTATCTTTGCATCATCTATTAATGAGTTGTCTTAAAAAAGGTAGAAATTAGGCTGGGCGGTGGTGGTGCACACCTTTAATCCCAGCACTCGGGAGGCAGAGCCAGGTGGATCTCTGTGAGTTCAAGGCCAGCCTGGTCTACAGAGCGAGGTCCAGGAATGGCACAAAACTACACAGAGAAACCTTGTCTTGAAAACAACAGCAACAACAAAAAAGGTAGAAATTATCGAGAAAGACACCCAACATTGACTTGTGGCTTCCACACATATGTGCATGTACACTGGATTACAGGTATGAATAAATACGCACACACACACAGAGAGACAGAGAGACAGAGAGAGAGAGGCAAACAAAATCCTGTGAGTCCCCAGGGCAGACCACAGTCAACATGACTGTTTCACCAGTAACTGACCCCATGTACAATGGTGTTCCCATAATATTAGAGCTGAAAAATTCCCATTGCTTCATGATGTCATAGCTGTCCTGACATCATAGCTCATAGTTAGTGTTTGTGGAAGTGGTTCTGTGAACAAACCTCCCGTAGTGCCAGTCATATGAAAGTATAGCTATGCAATCAGACGCAGCCCAGAATACTTGATAGCAGTAATAGAACACTACACTATTGGCTTATGTTCATACTGTAACTCTTAATCACTATTTTAGTCACTGTTTTAGGGTGTACTTTTTCTACTTACTAAAGAGGTTTACTATAAACATTGTGCTCTACTATACCAGCATCATCACATATATCTTGTCTTTACTCCATCTCTGGCCTTCATCAAGAAGCAACATGGAGTGATTGACAGGACTGCTTAGGTTCGGGTGAGTGTAGTCTAGGATGCTGAACGAAGAAATCAGCTAATGACACACTTTTTCAGGAAGCATTCCCATCACTAAGTTCTGTACAACTGTGTATGAGGAACACACTATTGCCAAACTGCCTGAGTGGAAGGAAAAAATGGGAATAAGGAAGAGGTGAGAGCAGTCAAGAGGCTCTTTGACCAGAGACCTATTTTCTAGACAGAGTAGTCTGAACACTTCCTCAAGGGTTAAGAGGTTGACCAGATGGCCCATGGCACATTGGTTCCCCACCCCCACCCCTTTAGTTGCTTATTTTGCTTTTAGTAACTGTTGGGAACAAACAAGTGACTATCTTGAGGGTTTGGCCTCTTTATAACCAGCTGAGCTTGTTATTCTGAGGATGTCCCTTATGATGTCATTGTGATTCAGGTCTTCAAGTTTTTTGAGGTGAGGACAGCCAGTTAAGTTACACTAGAGTCACTTCTTACAGCAGCATAAATTATAGTATCAGCAGATAGGATTCTGTGAGTGCCAGCTGGGGAGACAGCCTGCCATTGCAGGACATGGTGCTTGGGGGATGACCAAAAGAGCAGACGCAGTTTGCAGACTCAAGAGCATTGTGCTTTACTGTGAGGAATCGGAGATATTAGAACAATCTTGTGTACAGACATCAGCAAATGCCCCAGATTGAAAGCAATTGCACCTTGCAGTGGAAACATAGGGAATGAGCAGGTTATGGCTGTTGCAGGAGAAGAAATATAAAAGAAATTTAAAAATGGGATGCAGGAAAGTGGGTGAGAGAGGTTATTACACGTGAGTGAGGAGAGTGCATGGGGACACTAAATACTGTCTAGTTGTTATTGTGCCAATGCTCCCATGTAATATCCCAGCTCTGTGAGCTTAGCTCTTTCCTTCCAGCTCATGCACAAAGCATATTGTCTTTGTCATCCTTCTTGTTGGTTCAGCCCTTACTGCTGACACTTTTTCATGTCACCCTCACAGGCAAGTGTTGTGTAGGTGGCACTCGTCTCTCATTTCTGCCTTTCATAGTCATTCTGGAATTACTGGGGTGGTTTCTTAGATCTAGCTTCTTTCAGGTAGTTACCCTCTACTGCCCCGGCATATCATTTCTGGAGCACATGCCCACCTTCCATCCCCATCCTCATAGTGGGTATCAGAATCCAAGGGGTGCTCACGTTCCTTGAATAAAATGACTTATTCCATAGAATCTACATACACTCTCTCATGAATTTCAAAGTGTTTCTAGATGACTTACCAGTTCTAATAGAGTGTCTTAGTCAGGGTTTCTATTGCTGCAACAAAACACCACGGCCAAAAAGCAAGTTAGAAGGAAAGGGTTTATTTGGCTTACACTTCCATATCACTGTTCATTATCAAAGGAAGTCAAGACAGCAACTAAATCAGGGCAGGAACTGGAGGCAAGGGCTGCTGTAGAGACCATGGAGGGATGCTGCTGACTGGCTTGTTCATCATGGCTTGCTAAGTCTGCTTTCTTATAGAACCCAGGACCACTAGCCTGGGGATAGCACCACCCACAATGGGCTGGGCCCTCCCCCATCAATCAGAAATTAAGAAAATGCCCTACAGTTCTAGAACAAAAAGAAGCAAACTCACCCAAGAAGGAGTAGATGACAGGAAATAATCAAACTGAGGGCTGAAATCAATAAAATAGAAACAAAGAGAACAATGCAAAGAATCACTGAAACAAAGAGTTGGTTCCTTGAGAAAATCAACAAGATAGACAACCCTTATCCAAACTAACTGAAAGGCAGAGAGAGACTATCCAAATAAACAAAATCAGAAACAAAAAGGGAGACATAACAACAGAAACTGAGGAAATCCAGAGAATCATCCGGTCATATTTCAAACACCTGTACTTCACAAAATTGGAAAATCTAAAAGGAATGGACAATTTTTGGATAGGGTACCACATACCAAAATTAAATCAAGACCAGATAAACAATTTAAATAGACCTATAGCCCCTAAGGTAATAGAAGTAGTCATTAAAAGTCTCAACCAAAACAAAAAACAAAAAATCCCAGGGCAAGATGGTTTCAGCACAGAATTCTACTGGAATTTCAAAGAAGAGTTAATACCAATACTCTTCAAATTGTTCCAAACAGTAGAAACAGAAGTAGCATTATCAAATTCTTTTTATGAAGCTACTGTCACCCTGATACCCAAACCACATAAAGAAGCAACCAAGAAAGAGAATTACAGACAAATCTCCCTCATGAACATTGATGCAAAAATATCCAATGAAGTACTGGCAAACTGAATCCAAGAACACACCAAGAAAATCATTTACTATGATCAAGTAGGCTTTATCCCAGAGACTCAGGAATGGTTCAACATAAGAAAATCTATCAATGTAATCCACCATATAAATAAACTGAAAGAAAAAAAAGCCACAAGACCATCTCATTAGATGCTGAAAAAGTCTTTGGCAAAATCCAACACCCCTTCATGACAAAAGTCTTGGAGAGATCAAGGATTCAAAGAACATACCTAAACATAATAAGAGCAATATACAGCAAGCTGACAGCCAACATCAAATTAAATGGAGAGAAACTCAAAGAGATTCCACTAAAACCAGGAACAAGACAAGGCTGTCCATTCTCCCCACATCTATTCAATATAGTACTTGTAATTCTAGCTAGAGCAATAAGACAACAAAAGGAGGTCAAGGGGATAAAAATTGGTAAGGAAGAAGTCAAACTCTTGCTATCTGCAGATGATATGATAGTATACATAAGTGACCCCAAAAATTCTACCAGGGAATTCCTATAGTTGATAAACACCTTCAGTAATGTGGCTGGATACACGGCTAACTAAAAGAACTTTAAGTCTTTGAAAAAAGAAATTGAAGAACATATCAGAAAATGGAATGATCTCCCATGTTCATGGATAAGTAGGATTAACATAGTAAAAATGGCAATCTTACCAAAAGCAATCTACAGATTCAATGCAATCCCCATCAAAATCCCAACACAATTCTTCACAGACCTTGAAAGAACAATACTCAACTTCATATAGAAAAATAAAAAACCCAGGATAGCTAAAGCAATCCTTTATAATAAAGGAATTTCTGGAAGTATCACCATCCCTGACTCAAGTTCTACTGTAGAGCTATAGTAATAAAAACAGCTTGGTATTGGCATAAACAGACACATGGATCAATGGAATTGAATTGAAGACCCTGACATAAATCCACACACCTATGAACACCTGATTTTTGATGAAGAAGTCAAAATTGTACAATGGAAAAAAGAAAGCATCTTTAACAAATGGTACTGGCGTAACTGGATGTCGGCATGTAGAAGAATGCAAATAGATCCATATCTATCACCATACACAAAACTCAAGTCCAAGTGGATCAAAGACCTCAACATAAATCCAGTTACACTGAACCTGACTGAAGAGAAAGTGGGAAGTAGCCTTGAATGCACTGGCACAGGAGACTATTTCCTAAATATAACACCAGTAGCATAAACACTAAGATCGACACTTAATAAATGGGACCTCCTGAAACTGTTTCTGCAAGGCAAAGGACACAGTCAATAAGACAAAACAGAAACCTACAGAATGGGAAAATATCTTCACCAACCCCCACATCTGAGAGAGGGCTGATCTCCAAAATATATAAAGAACTCAAGAAACTAGACATGAAAATACCAACTGATCCAATTTTAAAAATGGGGTACAGATTTAAATAGATAACTCTCAATAGAAAAAGAATCTAAAATGGCTAATAGACATTTAAGGAATTGCTCAACATCTTTAGTCATCAGGGAAATGCAAATCAAAATGACTCTGAGATACCACCATACACCTGTCAGAATGGATAACATCAAACACACTGATGACAGCTTATGTTGGAGAGGATGTGGAGTAAGGGAACACTCATCCACTGCTAGTGGGAGTGCAAACTTGTACAGCCACTTTGGAAATCAGTATGGCAATTTCTCAGAAAATTGGGAATCAATCTACCTCAAGACTCAGTGATACTACTCTTGGGCATATACCCAAAGGATGCTAAATCATACCACAAGGACACTTGCTCAACTATTATTCATAGTAGGCAGAACCTGAAAACAACCTAGATACCCCTCAACTGAAGAATGGATAAAGAAAATGTGTACATATACACAATGGTGTATTACTCAGCTGTAAAAAACAATGATATCATGAAATTTGCAGGTAAATTAATGGAACTAGAAAAAAAATCACCCTGAGTTAGGTAACTCAGACCCAGAAAGACAAATATGTTATGTACTCACTCATAAGTGGATATTTAGATGTAATAACCAGTCTACAATCCACAGTCCTAGAGAGACTAGGTAACAAGGAGGACCCTAAGAGAGACACATGGATTGCCCTGGAAAGGGGAAATAGTTGAGATCACCTGGGTAAACTGGAGGTGTGGGAGTGTTGAGGGGAGGGGATGGAAGATGGGAACATGAGGGATCAGGATGGTCGAGTTGGGGGATGGAAGGAGAGGGAGAGCAACAAAAGAGATATCTTGATAGAGGGGGCCATTATGAGGTTAGGGAGAAACCTGTAGCAGGGTAACTCCCAGGAATCCACAAGGATGACCCCAGCTAAGACTCCTAACAATAGTGGAGAGGGTGCCTGAACTGGCCTTCTCCTGTAAATAGATTGGTGACTACCCTAATTGTCATCCTAGAACCTTCATCCAATAACTGATGGAAGCAGATGCAGAGGTCCACCACTAAGCACTGGGTGGAGCTCCGGGAGTCCAGTTGAAGAGAGGGAGAAGGGATTATATAAGCAATGGGGGGGGGGTCAAGATCATGAAGGGGAAACCCACAGAGACAGCTGACCCAAGCTCCTAGGAGCTTACAGACTCTAGACAAACAACTAGGGAGCTTGTATGGGACTAACCTAGGCCCTCTGCATGTGGGTGACAGCTATGTGGCTTGGTCTGTTTGTGGGGCCCCTAGCAGTGAGATCAAGACCTGTCCCTGTCACATGAGCTGGCTTTTTGGAACTTATTTCCTATGGTGGGATGCCTCACTCAGCCTTGATGCAGTGAGGAGGCGCTTGGTCCTGTCTTACTTGATATACCATGCTTTGTTGACTCCCCTGGGAGGCTTTACCCTTTCTGAGGGGTGGATAGGGAGTTGTAGAAAGGAAGTGGGGGGAGGAAACAGGAGGAAAGGAGGGAAGGGAAACTGGTTGGTAGGTAAAAATAAATAAAATAATTAAGTAAAAAAAGAAATTGCCCTAGAGATGGATCGTATGGAAGCATTTTCTCAATTGAGATTCCCCCTTTCAGATAGTTCTGGCTTGTGTAAAATTGACATAAAACTACCCAGTACACATCATGTCAACACAGTAAATAGTTGTTATGGTGAACTTTTTAGGGAATCACGACAGGAAAAACAGACTTTACATCTTCATACAGACACAATTTGTTTTTCAGATTTTTCCATCCACACTGGTAGAACTGGAGGGTCAACTCCATTATGTTTACCTCCCTGTGGTTTGCTATGGATGCTGTCACCCATGGTTACTGTAACTATTGGAAACAGCCTCTAACCTGCTGGCTGCAGTTAATGAACTGAAGATTCTCAGGCCATGTTTTCAGCCATCAGATTTTCATTTGCCTGTAAGGAAATAAGGAACATTTTATTCATTTGATTTAAAAAATATATTTTATATTAAATTACTTGTAAATGTGTAAGTCTGTGTAGGTATGTGCATGTGAGTGCAGGTACCCAAGGAGGCCAGAAGAGGGAGTCAGATCCCCTGGAACTGGAGTTAAAAGTGGTTTCAAGTCACCTGACATGGGTGCTGAGAACTGAATTCTGGCCCTCTGGAAGAGTGAATAGGAAGCACTCTTAACCATGAGCCCTCTCTCCAGCCCCTCTCAAATCAATCTTAAGCTTTACAACAATCCTTGAAATATAAGAGCTGCCATTCCTATCTCAGGATTGAGGTCACTGAAGCTCACAGGTCCAGTCATGCACTCAAGGTTGATAGATAGTGAGGAGGACCTGAACCCTTATTGCCTGAGATCAGGTTCATGTAAGGCATTCTTGATCTGGAATCTGTGGTCTACCAAACAAAGTACAAGGATGGACTGTATCTCACTGGCTTCATGGAACCATGCATAAGAGTTGGTGTCCATGTGCTCAAGTCCACCTTTCCAGAGGAAGTGTCCATCCACATCAGTCAAATTCTCCAGGGATCTGTGGCTTCAGATGAAGCAGTGTGGGGGAGGGGGTCTGAAGAGATGTCTCAATGGTTAAGAGCACTTGTTCTTGCAGAGGTCCTGGGTTGGGTTCCCAGCACCCACATGATGGTTCACAATACTCTGTAACTCCGACTGTAGGAAATCTTATGTTCTCTTCTGACCTCCATGGCCACACATGTATATACATACAAGCACATACACATACATACATACATACATACATACATACATACAAATAAATAAAAAGAAATATTAAAAAAGAAAGATGAGGTCGTGATGCCAGTATCCACAGTGTTTAACTTCTAGTCAAGGCTGGGTATGTAGCATTGGCAGGTAGGGTGGATATTTTTTGGGTGTGGTGTGGTTGTTGAGACAGGATTTCATGTAGCCTGTGCTAGCCTTGAACTCACTATGTACTGAACTGGTCTTGAACTCCTGGTCCTCTGGCCTCTAGCTCTCATGTCCTGAGATTATAAGTATGTGTCACCATGCCTGCCTTTGAGGGTGGTTCTTGATGTACTTACTCCAGGGAAGAAAACTGATCTTCCTAGTCTAAATTTCTAGTCTTTATTTATTTTTTTAAAGAAATATACAAAAGTTTAAGGTCAGCCTGGCCCACAGAGTGAGTTCCAGGACAGCAATTTCTCTTGTAATAACTCACTCTTTGAAGGACTAACTCAGTATTCCACATAAGAACCATCTTGATCTCTCCCAAAGTCAGTGCTTTTGGGACGTCCTGATATTTCTAAAATGTACAGTCAGGTTCAACTACTCACATGATCTAATTCTGTCTGAACAATTGTTTTCTCTGGTGCTATGTATAAACTGTTTGTAATTATCAACATTTCTCTCTCCTACCTGTGATTCTGTATAGACCTAGGGACAGGTAGTTTGAGGAGGAAAACCTGTGAGGATAAGTATTATGATCATAAAAGGCTGTACTTCCTGAGAATTACTTTTACACTCGAAATAGTAGTTTGTTGTCTTTCAAAGCTGACACACTTCGCATTTCCTATAATTGCACAATGTCCAGTCAGAAAGTAGCTTACCTTGACCTCAGTCTCTTTGAGGCATCCCTCACTGGCACCCAGTCTTTGCCCCTGGATAGAAGTTATCCTTGGTGCCAGACAGCCTACCAGCTTTGTCTGAGTAAGTGGAGTTTCAACAATATCCCAACATTCCATAGTTCCATGTAATTTTCCTAACATCTCATCAGTAGGATGATGCTGTGCAGGAGCCTGAGATGGATGGAAAACAGAAGGAGGTAGATGGCTAAGTGGGGCAGGTACATTAGAAGTCACAGGGTAGCAGAACCAAGGAGCTTGTGTTAATCAGCTTCTGTTCCTATAACAAATGCCTGAGCAAATCAGCTTGTCAAGAGAAGAGGTTTATTTCAGCTCACTAATCTGGAGGGGTTTATTTGTCTGTTTGTTTTTGGTGGGCAGGGCCTCACTATGTATCCTTGGGTTGCCTGTAACTCACAAGGACCCACCTGCCTCTATCTCCCAAGTGCTGGGCTTAAAGGCATGCACCACCATACCTGGCTATTTTGGAGGGTTTGGGTTAATGCCTGTTTGGCCTCATTGCCTTTGTGACATTGGCAAGGCAGCACATCATGGCCATCGCCTGTGACTAATTATTTTCTTCACGGTCAGAAAGTAAAAGGAAAAAAGGAGGCAAGGGGAGGGAGAGAAGGAAGAGAGAAAGATGGGGAGGAAAGAGAGGAGAAAGAGGAGGAGCTGGGATTTCAATGTCTTCAAGTGCATGCCCTGGTGACTGCAAGCCCTCTTAAAAGTTCCATCACTGTAGCATGAAGCTTAGACAGTCTTATTAATAAAATCAAACCTGAGGCCAGTTGTTGGGGTGGTTGTGGGAAGATCAGAGAAGCAGAACAAGCCACAGCTACCTCACCTCGCCAGTTCCTCAGCTGATCCTGTTTCCTCAGACTGGAAGCCCCTCAGTCCTCATCCAGAATGAATCTCAGCTGAACTGTGCTGCTCAAAGCCTAAAAGCTTAACCAGCCAAATGCTTCTAGTTTCTGGTCTTCACACCTTATATATCTTTCTCTTTCTGCTGTCACTCTCTGGGATTAAAGGCTCGCTTTCTGGGATTAAAGGCGTGAGTCACCAAGCTTGGCTGTATCATTGAACAGATGGATCTCTGCCTCTGGAATGCTAGGATTAAAGGTGTGTGCTCCCACTGCCTATCCTCTATGTTTAATGTTGTGGCTATTCTGTCTCTGACCCCAGATAAGTTTATTAGGGTGCACAGTATTTCGGGGAACACAATACCACCACACATCACCTCCCAACAACGCCATGAGCTGGGGACCAAGCATTTAAGACAGGGGCTTTTCGGGGACAGTTATCCAAACAGTAGCTGTGCTGACCCTGTAGTGTTACAGCTGAACTGTAACCATTCCTAGAGCAGAGCTATAACAACTTCTCTGGGGAAACCCTCCTCTGCAAGAGCAGAGTTGTTTAACTTGCATTGGGGAAACCTTTCTCTGGAGCAGAGCTGTGAGCTGCTATGCTTAAGATGGCTTTGTGGTATTCCTTGGCTCCCAACTTCCAGGATCCCTTTCCATCCCAGCTGCAATGCTTATAGGTTAGACTCAGGAAGCTAAGAAAACTTGCAAGGCTGAGGAGACTTAAAAAGTTCAGAGTCACAAGGCCCACACCCAAGTTATGAACAGCAAACAATTGCTATGGAGAGGAGATCGTCTTCAGTGGAGCTGCTTTCAAGTTGGGTAGGGAGCTCCATGGATGTGTCTTCTGTGAATTTTCATCTATGACATGTAGGTTTTTTGAGTCATTCTTGCTACTGTAGGTAATCTCAGCGAAGTCACTGATTCACAAGTTTATACTTGTTTATCTGGGGTGAATAGATGTTTGCTCACAATTCCCAGGCATGAGGGAGTTATACAACACCACACAACCCCAAAGGAGTCCTTGTAATTGAGTGATAACTGGCTTCTCCAGGGCATCTCTTGTAGAAGGTGCAGTTTTGACAATAAGAAATTTGTTCTAGAACTTGCTTTCAGTCACTGTTTAGTGAATCCACATGTTATGTGGCTATTTGTGGTCTTTTGCTGTATAATACATCATTCTAGTCCTTGGTGACCTAGAAAACCTGAAGGCTTATTGTTTCTTGTGATTGTAGGTTGACTGGGCTCAGCCTGGTTGTTCTGTTGCTCTTCCATGGAGTCCTCCGTGCAGATGTGTTCAGTTAGAAGCTGGACTTGATGGAATGTTTGGGATGATCTCTTTTCTGTCAGGGTCCTCCCCTGTAGATGTAACAGGCTTGTTAAATAAGAAACACAGAACCGATTGCAGAGTTAAAAACCACAAGGTCAGAGCAAGAGCAGAAAACCTTACCCTTCGCTGCTTCTGCTGACATGCAACTGCACTCCCCTCATGGCATCTCACCTTTTAGTTTAGACCAAGTTTCTCACATGGCAGCTGGATCCCACGGTGAGGACCTGGAGCGATGACAGAAGCACTTTTGCTGCCCACTCGTGACCCAGGCAAGCCCCAAGTTGGCTTCCATTCAAGCAACGGAGATGTTACTCCACCCTTCCTTGCCTTTGCAAGTCTAATAGTTATCTATTTTTTCTTTTTTCAGAGTATGTGATAAGACCTGTTTACAGAACCTAACCCGTTTGACAATTGCCCAATAGGATCTACAGAGTAATCAATTGTCCCTCTCCAGTGGGAAGCATACTTCAGAGGACAATGTTTTGCCTTTGTCTTATAAAAGCGGTCGGTGACCATTGCCTGCATCCACCCAGCTTCTTGTTTCAATCTCCTCCAAGAACGGAGTGGGAAGCAACAGAGTGCAAGTGGGAGGTGCTATATTGTCAGTTAGGGATTAACAACTCCAAGTGGGATACAATAACATCAGATAGATTGCCACGCTGATTTAAATAGGACAAGTCTCAACTGTTAGTAGCGGCAGGATGCTGACTGAGGGTCATGAACCAACAGCCATAGCAGCTCCAGGAAATGTTACAAAATAAAAGGTTTTAGGGGACTCCGAGGAGCTAAGCAAAAGCAGTCCCTTGCAGAGCAAGTCTGTGGGTCACTGAGAGGTATAGCAGGAGCAATGGGTCTTGAGGCCTGGAGTTTCAGGTCCCTGGAGCAATAGGGATCTGAAGCTAGAAGAACCTGAAGGAATGAATTCTCATCTGTAGGTGGTCAAAACGCAGGGTCCTGGAGCTCCGTGCCTAGGGCAGAAGACTTAGGAACAGGGAGCTTATGAGGAGTCTGTCCTTAGAGAGTCTTGAAGGCAAGTCTTCCTTTTCCAGGGAGGGGACAGGCTAGGACTGGATCCTGAAGTCTTCAGGCTTCCAGCTGCCTTCTGCAGCCCGGCTCTGAAGTCTTTCTTCTTTTCATCCTCCATAGGATCCTGCAGCAGTTCAGTCTGGAAAGCTGTAGCCTATCGGCATTTGTAGGGGTGCACGGAAGCCAGCTGGGCTCTGATTGGCTGAATATGAGTATGAAAATAAGGTGGAAAAATCAGGCTCAATCAGCTCGCTCAGCCAGGCCTTTTCTTTCTCTTTGGGGTTGCTGCTTCTGAACTACTGGCTATCAGCCGGGCGTTCTCTGTCTCCTTTGCCCTTAAGAAGGCTCGAGCTTGTGGTTCTAAGAAAGCTCTGTGGCATGAGCGTGTTCCAGTGTGTGTGAATTCTTCATGTTGCCCTTATAACAGTGACGTGCCTGGAGATTTGCTGGGGTACCTTTGTGCTGTTGGGGAGTCTGGTGACCTGGGGTAGAAGGTCCGGCTGAAGGAGTCCACAGGTCATTTCTGGCTCTGTGCCAGAGACCTGTATCACTGCTGGATTGGTTTGCGATGACTTTGCTTTCTTTTCCAAATCTTCCTCAGAAAAACACTGGGCGAGATGAAAGCTTTGAAATGAAACACCGTTTATCTTTAAAGCCTTTTCTTCCTCAACAGGGCTCAGCAGTATTTCCTGCATTTCTCTCCTGATCCCAGGTGTGTGGTTCTTTTAAATGGTCCCCTGTCATCGTCTGGGAGCATCTTTTCTTTACATGTGATCCGTTCATAACAACATCCATTTCTGAAACTTCCGCAGGATGACCATGGTGTGGGACTCATCAACTTCCTTCTTTTTTAGAGGTTGATTTATCATTATTTTTTAAAAATTATGTGTAAGTGTGTGAATCTGCATGTGAATATGTGCATGTAAGTGCAGGTGACCTCAGAGACCAGAGACATCAGGTCTCTTGAAGCCTGAGTCGCAGATGGTTGTGAGCAGCTTGACATGGGTGCTAGGATCTGAACTCGGGACCTCTGGAAGAGCAGCAAGTGCCCTCAACTGTGGAGCCATCTCTCCAGTTCAAAGCTCCTGCTCTCTCTCTCTCTCTCTCTCTCTCTCTCTCTCTCTCTCTCTCTCTCTCTTAACAGCATTCTTTCTTTCTTGTTTTTATTTTTTATTTTTTATTTTTTTTTTTTTGAGACAGCTTCTCATGTAGGCCAGGGCGGCCTTAAACTCTCTCTGGGGAGAAGACTTTGAACCTCTGACCATCCTGCCTCCATTTCCCAATACTGGAATTATGGACACACCCTAGCATGCCTGGATTGATAATTCTTCTCTTTTATGTGGCTGATTGTGCCTCTCGCTTTCATAAGGGTTGCTATTTGAAATGTTCTTTGAGCCCCAACATGTCCCGCGCATGTTCCAAAGCACAGAAGCTGTTGAGTAGCCATCTGGCCATGTGTTACTCACTGTGGAGGACTTTTTAATATGCTCATTCCCTCACCCTATGGAGGCATATCTGCTTCCTTCTATGTATATTCACTCTCTGAAACTTGGGGGTAAGGTCTTCAAAGAAAGTCGTCTCAGCCCAGGGAGTTTTTATTCTGAACACAAATCTTGTAGTTTCACAGTTTCCTGGTTAAGAGTGACAAAATTGACAGGTATCAGGAGCCATAACCAGGAACAATCTAATTTTAGACAATCGCATGCAATGACCATGCTACCAGGGGATGAGGGGGTGTGAGGAATGAAAGGCATTGTTCTCTCCAGAGTGTGTTCTCTTTTTGACATCTCTTGGGGTCAAGAATTCATCCTTCTGTAGCTCCCCTCAATCCTGTAACCACATCCAGTTGGAATCTGGGTTTCATTTAAGCTGGGATCTCATCGGCACTTGGAAAATGTTTATAGAATCCTCACAAAGTGACCTGCCCACTAATGACATGCTTTGGGGTAGAGGACAGGTTCTAAGGCCTCGTTCAGTTCTATGTGAGTATGGAAAGTGATTCTCCTGTGTTAATAAGAGGATGAGTTACAGCATCTTCCTAGCGACTGTGAGGGATTGGCTCATCTCAATTTTACAAAGATGGGAATTCAACGCGGGGAGCTTTCTAGCTTTCCAGAGCCAATGTCCACGTGGTGGTTTGCGTGAGAATGTCCCCAGAGGCTTCCGAGCTTCACCACTTGGTCCCCAGCTGAAGGAGCTGCTTAGGTCTAGGAGGTGTGGCTTCGGGAGGAAGTGTCTCATCAGAGGCGGGCTTTGAGAGTTTAAGGATGCACTCCCTTTCCAGATTGATCCCTCTGCTTCCTGCTCACGGCTCAATAAACTCTCAACCTTCCAGCTTCAGCCCCTGTCACGAGCGATGCCTATCCCTCTGGAACCAAGAGCCCAAATAAACTCTTTGTTCTCCCCGGTTGCCTTGCCATGGTGCTTTATCGCAACACTGGAAAAGTAAACAACACAACTCTTTTCAAGGCCATGCAAATGAGAAGGGTGAGCCAAGGGTTTGACTGCCCTCATCAACTGAGAACATAAACCTTCTCTTTCTCCCAAATCCCCCAAGTTATTTTTCTTCATTATGCAAATAGCACTAGTCAGTAATATTTTTAAGTATTTCATGTTATATTAATTGAATAAAATAATGGATTCATTAGGACAGCCTCATATATTTACATACTGTACTTTGTGAACATTTTCACACACCTCCAAACATCCTCTTCTGTCACCCACATTTTAAGATGTTGGAAGCACTTCTTTCAAATCCATTATTAGGTCTCTAGGGTCAATGGGACCATAAGATGATGTCAGCAGTTCTAATTAATTGGCCAGCTGGACACCTGCAGAGTCAATGACGGGTGGGCTAACAGCTATCAGACAGTCAAGGTCAGCAGCTGACAAAGCCCTAGTGAGAGATGGACAAAGAGGGCTTTCAGCAAGCCCTACCTGGGTGGGCAGCGTGTGAACCAAGTGTAATCATCTCCCTGACTGGACCAGGGAGGCATGCATACAGCATGCAGGCCCTCCATTGGCTTGGCCCACGATAGCTTAGAGAATAAGCCAACCTCAGCAGAAATGACCTCAGTCTTTGTCCAGGTCTGGCTGTACATCTCACTCAAGACAAACAACACAAAACAACAAGCCTAGACAAAACCAGTTTGTTGTCTTTTTCCTGCCTTGGGAAGCTCTCCCGCTCAGGAATTTCTCACTTTCCCTCAGGAAAGTTTGCTTTTTCTCTGCCTACTCCCACATACATCTGTGTCGGTTTGGTTGGAGATTATGAACTTGAGAGCCCCATTTCTAGGTGAGCTTCCACTGCCCAAAGTGCCTGGGTCAGAACAGCTGGGCTGAGAAGGGTCCTGTCAATCTCAAAACCACATCTGTAGATCAGTAGTATATGCTTTCATGTAAGCACGGGCATGCATACACACACACACACACACACACACACACACACACACACACAATGGGGGAGAGGAAGGTGCCTTTGTTATCTTAGCAATAATCACCTATATGATTTTAAAGCCATGTTGCTTTTAGAGGGTATAATTTACAACCAAATTCAAAGACTAGGCAAAATTCAAAAATTAACTTTAAAAAATTAGCTGGTTTGCTTATTTCCCTGATCTTAATAGCTTTTTTTGTGAATGAAATTATAGGTGTTGGTATAAAAGGGTTTGCTCAGTTTTAGGGACGACAGAGAAATGCTGACAAGGGTATTTTTTTTTTTTTTTTTAAGAATTAACATTTTAAAAAAAACATGTGCATTGGTGTTTTTCTGAATGTATGTCTGTAAGGGTGTTGGGTTCCCTGGAACTAGAGTCACAGGCAACTGTGAGCTGCCATGTGAGAGCTGGGAATCAAACCTCGGTCCTCTGGGAGAGCAGTCAGTGCTCTTAACCACTGAGCCATCTCCCCAGCCCCAGCAAGGGTCCTCTTAAAAGGACACATGTTTTGGTTTTAAACATCATTCATTAGTCCTTGTGACACCTGGTTTGAGAGTTCTCTCTGTGAAGAGCGTCATGCTGATGCAGGCCGTCTTTCCGTTCCTTTTCTTAGTGTATGTCCATTGTACATAGTACTGGGTTTTAAAAAGATGTTTCCACATGATATACTTTGCCCACGTTCCTGACACCCTCCTACCCTCCTGTTTATTCCCCCCTCCCTTCTCATTAGTACCTTTTGTTCTAGACAATTTCATCTGCCTTCATGGCATATGACACACGTGATTTAATGCAACATACAATATCGAGGGTCTACAGATAAAAGAAAGCATGTACTGTTTGTCTGAAACTGACTCGATTCCCTTAATGTGACCATCTCCATTTTCCGACAAATAAGAGCACTTCACTCCTTTTGGCAGACTAACATCCCACACATATATAGACCACATTTCTTCCCCACTTCCTTTGTGTTAGGACATGTAAGCAGGTTCCATAGCCTAGCTCTTGTGGGCAATGCCTCAGTCAACACTGATATGCAAGTGTCTCTGTGCTATGTCAACATAGAGTTCTTTGGATAAATACTGAGCAGTGATCTGTCTGAACGGCAGGCATTGAGAAAACACATAACAAATGTTGATGAGCATATAGGGAAAAGGGGACTCATACATCGCTGCTGTGAAAACTTCGGAGGTTCTTCAGAAACTAAAAACAGAACTGCCATATGACCCAAGCAATCTTTACAGCTCCCTCCAGTCTGTCATTTGTGCCTAAGTTCTTGACTCTGTCAGATGTGGAGAACCAGATTTCAGGCGAGGGACTGACTCCCCTCTTCCTCCATGTCCCCTTAACCACCCCTTTCTCTCCTGCTTTGATCTTGTAGAAGTAGGCCTTCCTTTGGGCACCCAAGAAGAGGAATTTGGGAGTCAAATGTCACTTTCTGATGACTGGAAGAGCCAAGACTCCATATCCAAATAAAAGACTTCACATTCTGCTATGCAGCTCACTAAAGCCTGGGCACATGTAGATCAGTGGAGGGGACTGTTCGGAACAACTTCCAGGAGGAGGCAGAGGCTGGGCCACAGAAGCAGGAAGTGTAATTCCAGGTAGAGAGGGTCACGGGAGGCCAGGAAGGTTCTGGCAACCCTGAGGAACAGCAGCTGATCCACCAGCTGTAGGGCCGGCCAGGCCTCGGGATGCAAAAGAGCCAGGTCAGAGCCCAGCTGGGCCTGGGCTGTGTTCCACCTGCTCCCTGGGTGGCCTCAGGCAAGTGACTCCCCTGAGAACTGGCTTCATTGGTAAGAAGATGAGTGGGATGACACTAGCCACTTTACAGGGTTACTTAGAGGACTAAACACACACACACACACACACACACACACACACACACACACAACCACAACCACGAGTTTTATAGGTATAAAGTTTTGTTTTCATAAGCCTAGACTGCAGTAGACTAGGATTGTTAGTCTGCAAAATTATTTCACTAGGCGAGGGAGAGACAGAAAGTAGTTGTGAGGGGGAGTGAGGCTGGTGGCTGTGAAGTGGGCCGTGTCTACTGTCCTGGGACAGCTGAGATTGGCAGCCCCCTGGCCACTACATAGAGTTTCTGCTCACAAGTGAGTCCAGTGGAAAATTTTCGTCTGCTCTTAGGAACTGTGCGTCCAGCCTGGGAAACTGAAGATGTTTCTTTAACAGAAAAATCGTGCTTTTGAAACTCAAATGACGGCGTGGCCCATGATCTGCTTCTCTCCCTCACACCAGTTTTCTTGGGATGTTATCCGGCCAGCATCAGAACAATGCCCACTTCTGTCTTGTGTTTAACCTGAATGACAAATGGCCAGTCAGCCGATGTAGGCCACGCAAGGAAGTCTCCCTTACCGGTTGGGCGAATGCAGAAACGCAATGGCTTCCTTTATTGGTCCGTTCTTTCTTTTCTTTTTTTATTTCTGTTTCTTTTTCTTGTCCTGCCTAAAAGCACTTCTTATGGATCAGGTCTGGAGAGCCGCTGAAGGTTGTCTGAGAACTCAACTGCTGTGCCTGAGTCCCTCTGACATTTTCTGTTGCCAACTGCTCACTCATTATTCTAAAAAAAAAAAAAAAAAAAAGGCAAAACAAGCCCAAACTACTTCTCCAAGCAATTCCGAGCCATACTTCACAAACAGAACAAAACAAAGCCACCAGAAAGCCCAGCGTTCCTGAGATCCTTTGTGAGAACCAGGATGTTTTGGTTTTGGTTTTTTGTTTGTTTGTTTTTCTGAGATAGGGTTTCTCTGTGTAGCTTTGTGCCTTTTCTGGAACTTGCTCTGGAGACCAGGCTGGCCTTGAACTCACAGAGATCCTCCTGCCTGGCTCTGCCTCCCGAGTGCTGGGATTAAAGACCTGCACCACCACCGCCCGGCCCCAGGATGTTTTTTATTTTTTATTTTTTGTTTTTAATTCTTGTTTTATGGTCATTGGTGTTTTGCATGCATGTCTGGGTGAGGGTGTCAGCTGTGAGCTGCTATGTGGGTGCTGGGAATTGGACCCAGGTCGTGTGGCAGAGCAGTCAGTGCTCTTAACTGCTGAGCCATCTTTCCAGCCCCAAGAGAACCAGGATGTTTTGTGATCACTATTAAATTCTATTTAAAACATTTTTAAAGATTTTTTCTTTTCAATTTTTAGTTAGTTATTTGTGTACAATGTATTTTGATCAGATTCACCCCAACCTTTTCTCAGATCCAAACTCCTCTTTCTATCAAGCTAACTTGTGTCCTCTTTTTTTTTTTTTTCCTCCTTCTTTCTTTTAACCCATCAAGTCCATTTTGTATTGCCCGTGTACTCTTTGATGTGTGGTCATCCTCTGGAGGTGATGTCAACAGTACAATCCTCCATTCCCCCCTCTCCTTGCCTCCTCTTCTCTTCTGGAGATTGTGGTAGTGTTGGGAGTCAAATCCAGAGCCTGACACTCTACCACTGAGTTGAACCCCTGACCCTTCTCCATTATTTTTCCTATCTATGTTTATTTTCTTGAAGAAGGCATTACATAAAAATGAACCTTTAGGAGGTCTTCTTTCCTTGAGGCTGGTGTTAGGGATGTGTCCCATTTGCATTTCTGGGTCCTGGCAGGCACAAGCACTGACTTCTTTCTGCTCTCCAGACCACATGTTTGTGCTGATGGGTGACACATCTTAGTGCTTCCCACTAAACAGTGGGCTTTCTGGGGACAGGGTGACACTTTGCTCCCAGTTCCCTCCCTGCAGGCATCGTCACCCCACTGTGTCCCAGTCTCTATTGACGAAGTAGTAGGGGGCCCTGCTCAGACTTCTGTCTGGAATGTGCTGTGGTCAGCAAAAACAGGAGCTAGCTTTTGCAAGGCGGGGAGACCAGAGTACACAGAGTGCTGAGCCTCACGCCCTCCCACCCCCGCCCCCCAAGGTTCCTGGGGCTGCTCTGAAGAAAGCTGGTTGATTTCCAGTCAGTGCTGGTGCCTGTGACTCCAAGGGCAGCCTCTGTGTCTCACTCACCCTCCATCTCACCCCAGGGATGTGACAGGTAAATGGCTACCGAGTGAGGAGGGGAAGGAAGGTAGAGGAGGGGTCTGGTCCTCTGCCTGCCAGGCTTGCTCTGAGCTTGTGTCTTCACATTCTTGGTGGGATCTGAATGCTCCCTGGCTCTTGCAGTTGACTCAGGCCTGGTGGGCTTCAGCCACAGTGTCCCGTAACACAGGACCCTCAGACAGCCGTCAGAGAGACAGCCAGCACACCTGTGCGTTTGAGACCCAGCCTTTCAGTGCACATGGCGAAGCGGAAGCTGCCGACCTCTGCATTTTACTGCATGGAAGTGTTATTTGTTCCTTTTTCTACCTTTTGTGTTGTAGGGCTAAAAAAAAAGAAAGAAAGAAAAGAAAAAAAAGATATGAAATCACTTAAAAAAAATCCACTGGACTGTTTTGCTTTGTTCATTGCAGAAGGTCACAAAGGGTTCAAGAAAACAGGATAGGGATGCTCATGTGCTTCTCTTGTGAGCAGCAGGGCCAGCTCCCGCTCAAAGGAAGGCTTTATCTGGAAGCTGGTGACTCTAATAAAAATGAGATGGCAGGAGGCTGGGAGGAGGAGGGAGAGAGTGATTTAAACATTTTCATTAAACATTCAGAGCTGTTGTAATTCCACCTGCTCTCCTCTCTCATTCCTCCTCACTTCAGAACAGGAGGGGAGGTATGCACGCATACACACCTGGCTAGGTGTGCGGCCACTTTCCCTGTGAATACAATGATATGCCCTGAGAAATACTTGAGCCATTTTTATTAGTGGACCATGTCTTCTAAAAATATGATCCAAACACAGTTGTTCCAGAATCTAAAAGACTGACTTGGTCTCTGAAAACCAGTTTGTGATTTAGTATTTCTGCAAGTGAAAGTTCAGCTCATGGTACTGTTCCCAAAGCCCAACACGTTTGTTGACTTAACAGCATACACAGACAGATACCCAAAAGTTAATGTTTCCTCTATTTCTTGATTCTCTGCCTTCAAGTGAGATACATTTGCTGGCCTATTAACTATACTGAGACTCTTCCAGAACACAGCAAATAGGCACCCACAGTCAACAGTGGGGGAGTAGTATCCAGTCAAGTTTAGTTATCTCCGAATGTCTAAAGAGAGAATATTAGTATGTAGCAGTGCATGGAAAACACCCATGAGCCTCTGTGTTGTTATTAGTTGTTACTTCATAGTGGACAATGACAAAATAAAGGTAGTTGCCAGTTTTTGAATGTTTATTGTGTGTAGATGAAACCCTTGCTAATCACCACCTTTGTTAACCCAGACAACGATCTCCTGAAGTATGACTATTATTATCCCCATTTTACAGACAGATAAACTGAGGATTACAGAGGTTATAACTTGCCCCAAGTCATAGTACCAAAGGCATTATTTCAGTCAGATACTAACCGAGTGTGCACAGTCAGCCGCCATGTCAGAGGCTTCCAAGGAAGGTACTCACCTATTTGTTTTGTTTATGTATTACTTGATGAAATAAAACTATCATTCCCATTGCATATAAAAATTCCTAAAGATGCCTCCTCAGGATGTTGTGCAATTCCACTTAGGGCTGGGGATGTAGCTCATTTGCTAGAGTGCTTGCCTAGCATACCTGAGGACCTGGGTTTGATCCCCAGCACTACATAAACCTGGTGTGCTGATGCATGCCTGTGATTCCAGGACTCCAGAGGTGGAGGCAGCCATTCTGTGTCATCTCCAGGTCTATAATGAGTAAGAGACCAACCTGGACCAAGTGAGACCTTGTCTAAAAAAGACATTCCTTTTTGACATGTGTCTTTTTTGCTTTTGTAAATTTTCAAGAGAATGTTTCCCATGGAAGCTTTGTGCTGGTGATGGGTATATGTTTGAAATTTCAGTAATCCAGAGGCCGAGGCAGGAGGGTTATTGAGTTCCAGGTCAGCTGAGTCTAAACACAGAAGGAAAGCTGAGCTTTGAATGGACACCATGTTCAGATGCTCAACAGTCTTCAGGGTTACGCTCCTGACAGATGCCAAGTCAACGGAAAATCAAAAACAACCGCCTTCAAAGGGCGGGCGGCCTTGTGAATCTATAACTCAAAGGACTCCTTTGGAGTCTAAATGAATTTGGACTGCTCCGACTGGGTCCTTCCAATTCTACTGGCATTCCTACTGAAAACAAACAGATTGCCACAGACACTCTCTGCAGGGCAGACAGCACACAGCGGTTCCCAGGCTGTTTTGCCAGATCGCTCAGGTGTTCAGTCTGGGTGGGGAATTGCAACAACATGTACAGCATGCCAGGTGGCCCTGCAGAGCCTGTCTGCAGCTCAGGTACCGCTGGGGACAACAGGAACATTAGGGCATGGAATGGCTCTGCCAGTCTCTGCCGAAAACCGTCACTCATGGCCTAGCGTCTTTGCCTAGACGTAGTCCTGCACACCTCCTGATTTGTTTTAGCTCTATTTTTACAGTGAGACTAGTTAAGAGGACCTAGGACTGAGCATGACTGAACCTGATGGGGACAGCAGCCCCTCGGAGCCAGACCAACCTTACACAGAGTAGGTGTGTTTGCAGCCACCAGACCGGCTTCCTGTTCAGGGGGAGATTGAAAAGGTGTACACATGGATTTTTCTTTCCAATTTTTATAAGTCAGGGTTTTTCTCAGGAGCCCAGGCTAGCTTGGAACTTACTCTGTAGCTCAGGCTGGCCTTAAACTCTCAGCAATTCTCCTGCTTCCCCTGAGTATTGGGATTATAGACATGTGATACTATCCCTGGCTCCCTGGTGTGTTTAAAAGCTCCAACTTTGCAGTGGACCTACAAGCTTCTCTCTTAGTCTGAGGACCACAAATTCATCTCAGCCTTTAAACTCAGCTACAAATCTCTCAAGCATGTTTCTGAAGCTTCAGGGAACTTTGGAATAACATTCCCTAAAGGGGAGATTTTTTTTTCCCCCTTCATTCATTTAACTGGTGAAGTTTCAAGCATTCAACTTCATTCATTTATATTATTCTATCTAATTAATGGAAACAGGGAATGTGGTAGGACAGGAGGAATAACTTTTAATACCCTGTAATGAAGCAGTTAGACATCTATGGTTGACAACAATTGATGGAATACTTAGTTCAGAGCCCAGGGGCTTGGGTTGGATCCCTAGTACTCACATCAGTGGCTTACAACCACCTGTAGCTCCCACCCCAGGGCATATGACACTCTCTTCTGGCTTCTGTGGGTACCTGCACATATGTGGTGCATACACACATACATTCAAGCACACCTATAAAATATAAAACTGAGGCTGCATGGGGCTCCAGAGATGGCTCAATGTTTTACAAATGCTTACTGCTTTTGCAGAGGACTGGGGCTCAGTACCCACAACTCATAGCTCCAGGGCCAGGATACCTGGTCACTCATATAGACTCATCTAGACTCACACACATACTCATTAATTAAAAAAAAAAAAAAAAAAAAAAAAAAACAACCAAAAAGGCCAGGCCTGATGGTGCTTGCCTTTAATCCCAGTACTCAGGAGGCAAAGGCAGGCAGATCTCTGCGAGTTCAAGGCCAAAGGCCAGCCTGGTCTTTTTACACAGTGATACCAGGTCTGCCGGGGCTACATAGTGAAACCCTGTTCCAAAACAAATAAGCAAAACAACAAACAAAAACCACAAATATTTCTAAAACATAGCTAGTAGAGAAGATTCTAAATGTTCTCAGCACAAGGGAATGCTGCATGTCTGAGGAGATGGAGTTGCCGAATGCCCTGATCTGGTCGTTAATTCTACATTGCATACAGATACTGAAATGTCACACTGTACACCATAGTTTGCATTTATTGTGTGTCAATGAAAAAATTACAGATAAAGTGAAAAATTTTTTTTCTCAGAGTGTGATAGGTAAACTGAGCCAAGGAGTGGTGATTATTGGTTGCCATAAGTGGAGGATGGTGGTCCAGTTTTAAATGTACTTTTCAATTGTGTTCAGTCGGTTTTATTTGAGGGTCTTCATTTGTGAATTGTATAAAGCACTGGTCAGGTGCTCCTGTTGCTCTGATGTTCTCTAGGATGTCCATGGGACCAGCACTGCAGGCATTTGAGAGGTGGACGCGCTATCAGGACCTTGTGTGTCAGCAGAAGAGGGAGGGAGGCACCACGTGCTCAGCCCTCGGAACTTGGGTTAGATGAATTCTCATCCCCAGTGAATTCTCCTCCTACCTTAGCGACGAATGAGATCCAGAGGGAGGTGGTGGGTGGAGGGCCAGACTCTTCCACCTTGGTGGACAGTGGATTCCAAGCCCAACAGGTTGCTCAGAAGGACACTGTGCTCCCCTGTGACCCCTGCCCCGATCAGACCGTTTAGCACTGTCTAGCTAGAGTTCATGTCAGCTTAAAAACAGACTGGACAAGTAACAGGGGACACCTGGTGATGGCCACACTGAGGTCGCAACCAGGACTTCCTCCTGAGCTCACCAGAAGGGACTCTAGCTGGGCAATCACTACACCTGGAACACAAACTTACTTTAGAGAGAGCAGAGTCTGCTTTACTGTGAGTCTTCCATGCAATGCTTGCTCTTAAGGTATCTACAAATTGCCTTCTACATTTTCTTCCTCAGTGACAGACCTCTGTGAAACGTCTGCATAGGCTCATGTGTTTGAACACTTGCTTTAGATGCTGACTCCGTTTGGGAATTTTATGGAACCTGGGGAGGTGGGAACTAGCTGGCTGATGACTTAAGATCACTGTGGCTTTGAGTGTTACAGTGTACCAGTCAGCTTCGTGGTCCGTGCTAAGTAACACACTGCTGATACATGATTCCATCACGGGCAGAGAGTCACCTGCAGCCATGAGTTCCCCACCATGATGGACTGAAAAATCCCTTGAAATCCTGAGCAGAAATAATCTCTTCTTCCCTTAAGTTGCACTGGCCAATTATTTGGTCACAGCAAGGAGGACAGAAATAAGACCTTGGTGTTAGCCTGGACCATTGCTACCTTAAGTGAGAACTGGCTTTTCAGCATGGTAATGGTATTGCATGCCTATAATTGCAGTGCTTGGGAGGCTGAGGCAGGAGGATAAAGAGTTTGAGGATGCCCTGTGTTGTATAGTAAGACACTGTCTTAAAGGAAAACATCATATATCCCCCCCCCCCCATCTTCTTCACTTCTGGTCCTGGTCCGGTGCCTAGATTAGGTGGAGAGATGAAAGTGAGTGTGTTGGGCTGGGAGCTATGCTATTTTGCTTTGAAAGTCTGTAGCTGCTCGGCACACACATGTAACAGCTGGCACACAGCAGCCAAAGCGAGTCTTAAGGTGACCTTGAGACTCCCAGCCCTTTGCCAGGATGGGAAGGCAGGAAAACAGATGAAAGCCCAGGTCATTGAAGCTTTTAGAGGCACCAAGAGATCACCTTCCTTTCGATTTCCTCTAAGTGGGAAAAAAAGTGAAACTGTGTTTTGGGGGGGGGGGGGTCTTGTGTTATAGTCAGTTGACAGTAACTTTAATGGAGTCAGACTCTTTGTTCCCATTTTTAAAATCATCTCTTAAATTTTAGCAGTCCATTTCTCACCACAACCCTCACCCCTACTCAGGAGCTCTGTGGCCTTGTCTCTAACCCGTTCTTCCTGCCCGGTGGTCCCCCAGACTCTCTTCCATTTGGCAGCTCTCCCTGAGCGCGACCAGTCCAGTCCTTCCCTCTTCCCCGCTGTCCGCTCTGCTCATCCCCTGCTAAATTTAGCCCCAGATTGCCAGGCTGCCTCTCACGTCTCACCCTACTCACAACAAGGACTAGAGGAGAAAGGAGTCGACACACCCTTGTAGTTAGTGTTCCACTCCATGCTTCCAGTGACCCTTCGGCCCTCTCCCTGACTTCCCCTGACTCCTTGGCCCAGCCCAGCTGCTCTCCCCTCTCAGGGCAGCCAGCCTGCCCCACCCAGCCCACCCAGCCTGGAATGGCTATGGAGTTGCCCTGGTCTCCTTGGGTGGAGACAACTCTCTTTGATCCAGCTTCGCTCTCTGGCTTTGCCCTCCTCATACTGCAACCTCACAGGGCTCCTCACTCACCTCCCAGGGGTCACCTCAGCCTCCCAGGGGTCCCCTTAGCTCTTTTTTCCCACAGCTTTGCTTCTGGGAAGACCGTTTTGCACTTTCTCTCCCTTCTAACTCATCCCTTGACCCCTCGCTATCCAACTGCTACCCTGTAACCCCAGGGCAGCCGCCAGAGTCATCCTGGCTGGCACCTGGGGATACTTTCACTGCATTTAATCGTGCCCCCTTCTGGTGCGTGATGTGGGCTGTGCCTCTTCTTACAGTATTTACTATTTCTCCCTTCCCTCATGTAGCTCCCGCCCCAAGACCCAGATACCACCTTCTCTGCCTGTGGTAGTTCTGAACAAGAATGGCCCCCATAGGCTCATATATTTGAATTGCTGCTTGCCAGGTGGGGGAACTGTTTGGGAAGGATTAGGAGGTGTGGCCTTGTTGGAGGAGGTGCATCATACTCCAACAGGGTGGGCTTTGAGGTTTCAAAGGCTCACACCATCCCCGGTTAGCTCTCCCTGCCTCACATTTGTGTGTAGGTGCATGAGCTCTCAGCTCCAGCTCCAGCACCATGCCTGCCTGCCTGCCTGCTGCCATGTTCCTCACCATGACGGTCATGGATTCTAGCCCTCCGGAACTGTGAGCCACACATTAAACACTTTATTTTCAGAAGTTGCTCTGGCCATCGTTCTTTGTCACAGCTATTGAAAAGTATCTGAGACACTGTCCAAGAGACCTGCCTCTCTTTGGCCAGGTGAGAGGGACTAGAGAGTGATGTCAACACGCCACCCATCTCTTCATCCCCATCCTCCACTGTTTCTCTCTGTCTTTCTCAATCTGTAACAGTCCATGGTTACCTTGGGCCCACACTCCCACTGTTGGGAGTGATACACCCACCCAGGCCATAGTTTACTTCTTTATATTGTTAAAAAGGTTACAAGACAACATATGAGTTTATTTCACTAAGTGTGGTAAATAATAGAAAAGTATGTGAGAAGTAAAGTCTCTCTCCCACCACACCCCACAGAGGTACCATTGCCCCGATGGAAGTTGACTGAGTCTGCTCCCTGGTCTTCTGCACATTGACATTGTTTATGTACACATCTACTACTTTATACAATATCAGGTTCATGCCGTGTGTCATTCTGCAATGACCCATGGGATGTCTTATCATATTTCTTGTTTCCACAGTGTTATCAGCTTGAATACATCTGGGATTAATTAAACACCCAAGCAACTAGGCACACCCATGAAGAATTTTCTTGGTTCGATTATTTGAGAGAGAAGACCCACTCTAAATCCAGATCCTTTGAAGTCAGAAGGCACACTTTAAATCTGGGGCACATCTCACAGCAGCCCATGGACTGGAAGAAGGAAGCTTTTGCTTTTTGCCTGCTTGCTCTCACTCTCACTGGCAAGTTCTTCTAGCCTGATGCTGAATCCTTCACTGCTGTTAGCGCCCACTTCTTCAGCCTTCCAGTGTATACTGAAGAGCAGCAGAGACATCCAGCCTTGTGGACTAAGTAGCTATTGGAGTCTTCCTGTGGGGACACAGCTGTGGTTGACTTCGCTGGGCCCCAGTCATAGACGTTCACTCTATCAGCTGTGTTCATCAAGAGAACCCTGACTAATGCAATAAGTATCCAGGTATTTAATGTTTTTGTAGTTTTCAAATCATCCCATAAAAATAATTACCTTTTTCTGTTTAAAATTTTTAGTGTGTGTGTGTGTGTGTGTGTGTGTGTGTGTGTGTGTGTGTGTGTGTGTGTTTGCAGGGATAGGGGAGTGTGTGCCACAGCATACACACAGAGGTCAAAGGGCAGCTTTGTGGAGTCAGTTCTCTCTATCCACCTTGATGTGGGTTTTGGGAATCCAGCTCAGGTGGACAGGCTTGTGTGGCAGGCACCTTTACCCAGTGATCCATGTCACTGGCTCCTTCTCTATATTTTCCTTTTATAAACGATTTATTTTTACTATTTTTATTTGTGTGCATTTGTGTGGTCTGTAGGTGAGTATGTGCACAGAAGTCTGTGCAGGACTCTGCTAGGGCCAAAGGTTTCGGATTCCCCTGAAATTGGAGTCACAAGCGGTTGTGAGCTGCTTGATTTGGGAAATGGGAACTGAACTCGGTCATCTGCAGAAGTATGTGCTGTCAACTGCTGAGCCACCTCTCCACACCATACCCTGTATTTTTCATTTTCTTTCCTTCAGGTTTATTTGACTTCAAGCGTATGTGTGTTTTGCCTCCATATATATTATGTGCACTATGTGCATACCTGGACTGAACCCTTGTCCTCTACAAGAGCAACAGGGGCTCTTAACCACTGAGCCAACTCTTCACTGTCCCCATCCTGTATTTTCTTAAAGAAGTCTAAGAACATAGCGCTGGTGCGTGCCTCGTATCACCATGCCACCAACTACACCAATTTCTTCTAGTACAATTGTTAAGCTCTTGATTTTCTTTTTGTACAGCCATGAAACACTCTAGTGATAAGAGATAAAACACACCCACTTCAGTATGTTTAGAACTCTGAAAACTGTGAGTGGTACTCCAGTCTACCCTAGTCACCTGTTTTTAAGGAAAATGAATCTTCATAAAATGATGCTAAGTATGCTTTAAAAATAGGCCAACCAGGAACAGATTTATAAGCGTAGTAGTAGTGTATTTGTTTGCTTGTTTTTTGAGACAGGATCTCATGTAGCCCAGGCTGGCTATGTAGCTAAGGATGACTATGTAGTGAAGGATAGCTTTGAACTTCTGACTGTCCTGCCTCCACCTTCCAGGTTTTGGGGTCCCAGGTATGTGCTATGATGTCCAGCTATTGACTTACTAATGCATTTTCTCCGTAATATTAAAACAAGTCAAGCATGCATTGCACAGTCATAAACTTTTGTTTCTAGATCAAGACCATCTTTTGTTACATTATTTGTGTTTCTGGGTGTGGGAATGTGCATGCCACTGCACACATGTGGAGGTTCGAGGACAACTTCTAAGGGTTGTCCTTCCATCATGTGGGTCCTGGGGATGGATCAGGCAGTCAGGATTGTACACACTGACTCGCTTCGATGACCCGCAGGTCCATCTTTTGATATATTTGTCCTGGTTATTTTTTGTTCATTTTTTTTTTTTTTGTCAACCTGACACAGCTACAGTCAGATGAGAAGAGGGACTCTTAATTTGAGGAAATGCCTTCACAAGACTGCCATATAGCTAAGTCTGTGATGGATGCGGAAGAACCCACCATTGTGGGGGCTACTATCTCCGGGCAGGTGTCACTGGCTCCATATCAAAGCAAACTGAGCAAGTCAGGAGGAGCAAACCAGCAAGCAGCATTTGTCAATAGTCTCTTCTTCAGCTCCTGCCTCCAGGTTCCTGCTTTGAGTTCCTGTCCTGATTTCTCTCAGTGGTGGATTGTGACCCCAAAGTTGTAAGCTGAAATAAACCCTCTTCTCCCCAGGTTGCCTTTGGTCATGGTGTTTATCACAGCACTAGGTACCTATGACAATGTTCTTCTGGTCAGTCTGGGGATACTCTCATCCTTTAGGAAATGGCCTGCTTGGGTGCTTGCTGTGGTGAACAGCTGCCTTTGTGTGCCTTGTGAAAACATTCATGCTCTATACATTCTCTTTACACACTTCAAAACAGTGTATGTATGAAGGGTTTCTGTTCTTTAAAATGCAGAAAACCCTCATGCACTATGGAAAACAGCATCTGCTTCCTAAGAACACTAAAAACAGAATGGTGTGTGAGTGTTTAACAAGAGAGTCAGGAGTGGGACCAGGAGAGGACCCATACATATCCCAAGTAAACACACACAGCAACACTATTCACAACAGCCTGGAGGTGGGCAAGCCAAGTGTCTGCCTTGGATGGCTGGGTAACACAGTGGGTTGTGAACATCCAAAAGCAATATTCTCTTTTTTAAAAGGCTTTAAAAGTTAGGAAAATCCAGGCATACGCTACAGCACATAAAAACTCTGAGGCCATTGTGCTAAGTGAAATGTGCTAGTCACAAAAAGATAGATGTCGTCAGTATTCTTCCATATGTATGGGGATCCTAAAGTCAGCTAATTTAGAGAGATGGAAGAGGGTCTCCAGAGGATGAGGGAGGAGAAGGAAAGAGTCAGTGTTTAATGAGCACAATGTTTCAGTTTTGTAAGTGAAAAGGTTCTAAAGATCCATGATGGGATGGTTGTACTCATTGTGAATACACTTCTGCCACTGTGTAGATGAATTTCTAAACGATCTTATTAAATAAAAATCATGGAGCCAGACATAGGGGTGAAAGCCTGAGAGATCAGAGGAATAGGAATAGCCACAGCTAACCTTACCTCACCAACACTGCAGCTTCCAAATGTGAGTTACTTCCTGTCTACCCATGCCTGTATGCCTTGCTGTTCTGCCCTCTGATTTGCTCTCTCTGCCCAGCTACATCACTTCCTCTTCCTGCCCAGCTCTGTCACTTCCTGTCTGTCTGTGCAGACCTCCAGACCTACATGGTTAACTAGTGTTGGAATTTAAGTCATGTGCTACCACACCTGACTCTGTTTCCAGTGTGGCCTTGAACTCACAGAGATCCAGACAGATCCCTGCCTGCCAAGTGTGTATTGGTACCCTAATAAACTTATCTGGGGTCAGAGAACAGAACAGCCACTAGATATAAAGGCCAGAAAACAGTGGCACACACACCTTTAATCCTAGCCTGGATCTCTGAGTTCAAGGCAACACTGGAAACAGCTAGGCATGGCGACTCACACGCCTTTAATCCCAGGAAGTGATGGCAGAAAGCAAAAAGATATATAAGGCATGAAGACCAGAAACTAGAAGCATTTGGCTGGTTAAGTTTTTAAGCTTTGAGCAGCACAGTTCAGCTGAGATTCATTCTGGATGAGGACTAAGAGGCTTCCAGTCTGAGGAAACAGGATCAGCTGAGGAACTGGCAGGGTGAGGTAGCTGTGGCTTGTTCTGCTTCTCTGATTTCCCAGCATTCACCCCAATAACTGGCCTCAGGTTTGATTTTATTAATAAGCACCTTTAATATTCATGCTACACAAGTGATAGGATTAAAGGCTTGTGCTACCATTGCCTGACATCTGTGTTTACTAGGCTGGCCTTTTCCTGATCTCCAGGCAAGCTTTATTTATTAAAGCACAAATAAAATATCACCACATTTCAGCTCACCACTGAACTATTCTGTTAGCAATGTCAAAGACAGGAGGTTTATGTTGTGTATTTTTTATCAAATGTTTACACACACACACACACACACACACACACACACACACTCTCTCTCTCTCTCTCTCTCTCTCTCTCTCTCTCTCTCTCAAAGATTTTTGGCTGTGACCACTGGGGAGGGGGCACCCTTGGGTTTGGGCTTAGTGCTTGGAGAGCAGATTATTGTCTTTCCTCTGGCTGCTAATATAATTTCAGAACTGCAGAATGTTGGGGCTAGTTGATCTGAAGGCTCATCCCCTGTTTCAGACCCACATGCCCCTAGGGACCCCATGGCCACAAGCAGCACAGAACACCTCCAAGATGGAAGGAAAATGCAAGTTCCTATCTGTCCAATGCTGCTGCTCCTTGGAGGTCACATACCACAGCACCAGGGCCCCAGCAAGCCTCCAGTGACATCTCCTGAGAATTAAAATCTTAGTAACTAACTAAGAAAAAGAAGTTTAATACTGAGATGGCCAGCACACACAGAAGCATGCGCTGTAAGGAGGGGAGTGTCAGGGAGGGAGAGAAGAGGTGCCTCTGACGCTCTTGCGGCCCGTGAAGGGCAGGCAAGCCTCTCTGTAGCAGATTTGAGGTCACAGTCTAGGGTCTGTCCTCACTCCGGGGGTCTCCTGATGAGGTGCCGGGATCTACAGTACAGTGTTGAAGTCTATACGTAGAATCTTGGCTCCCACCTCGGACTCTGCTAATTTCCACTGTGCGTTTTGTTGAGCGTGGTGCACTTATCTTAGTTTCTCTGCCCTCCACTCTATAGTTCCTAACTTCACGAGGTGGATTTGAATATGAGCTTGCATAACCATTCCACAGCTGCCAACAATTCTATTATCACCACAACTACTGTTATTTTGACAGTACTTTTCAGTGCTACAGCCTGGGGCTTTGTACATGCCACACAAACACTCTGCCACTGAGCCACGTCCCCAGCCCACTATATTTTAAATGCATCATTTAGAGCTGTGGTTAAGCAGAAATGAGCAGAGGCTGTTGATTTTAAATGAGCTCTCACAAGGCTCTAGTCTAAACTAGAAGAGAGTCACTTAAGCTAAGTATCAAGGATGTAGGTAGATTCTAAAACAGATCAGCTTTTCCTGAACATGTGAGCTTCCGGTCTGTCAGAGTCAACCAAATAAGGAAGTCCCCTCAGCTTAAGCCCAGACAGAGCAGATAGTGATTCTCTCTCTCTCTCTCTCTCTCTCTCTCTCTCTCTCTCTCTCTCTCTCTCTCTCTCCTGCTTACTGGTTCTGTTTCTCTGTTCCTATGGTACAAAATGCACTGTTACACCATTGTCAGGTGTGGGGTCTCATTTCCTTGCACAGACTGAAGCCTGCACAAACCCACAAATAGTAAAGCATCACTTTTATTGGTGATTCCTCTATTGCATGAAGCAGTATAGATTACTTTGTATGCATTCCCTTGCCTAGCCGTTCCAACAGAAGGGTTGACCCCAGATCTGTAACTAACTTATGAATACAGCCATCAAGCAGAAGACTTTCTACTAATCTTGCTGCAGTGAGAGCCTGCTAGACTTTGCTTCCCTGTGTCCCTTTGCCATCCTGTTTTTATAGACATTATACTGTGGTCCTTGAATTGGTTTGTGTTAGAATTGTTAAATCTCTTATCATTCTTTTCTCAGTGTGTGATGAGGCATACACTGTTTACCAAAGGTTTGAATTTATTTATTATGCTGTTACTATATTGTAGCTCTTCCTTTTTGAGACATGGTCTCACTATGTAGCTCTGGCTGACCTGGAACTCAGAGCCCCTGCCACACTGCCCCTGGAGTGCTGGGATACAAGTCATGTGACATTACTCCCAGTCCTTCTTTCCTTTTTAAATTTAACACATATACACTGGAAGATATTTTTAAGGTAAGTTTTCAGGCCTGAGTGGTATCTAATTTTTAACAATTTTCTCCCCTGTTCCTGTATTTTCAGGATTAGTGCTGTGTTTGGTGTCTTGCTACGACAAACAGCACACAGTCATTTTCCCAGGACAGATGTATTTGTAACCCTTTCAGGTCAACAAAAATGACTTTATTATAAGACTTTGATTGTTAGTCTCAGTTGTTTTCATTTAATTAATTTCTTGCTAATTCAATATTTGGGGCAGTTTTGATAGTGGAAACGGTTACCCACACTGGTTGTTTTTCTTGTTTTCCTTGTCCATTTGCTGAGTTCTGTTTGTTGGAAGCTGCTGCTCCTAGTCTCTGCCCATCTTTAGACCTGAAGGGCAGGGCATACGACTTTTATAAAGTAGTAATATCTACACCTTGTGATACGCACTCCTGACATTCTAGCTGGCTTTTGTTTTCTTTTTTTCTTGAATTTTTTTTCACCCATTTGCTCACGGCTGAGCCAGACATGTCTGGAATCCAGCTCTTTGGCATATTGATTTCTGTAGTTTCTGTTCTTCCCCCTTTGCTTGAGCAGTTTCTGTCTTGAACTTAAAATTTTCGTTCCAGATTCTGAGTTAATAGACCATGGTGGAACAGGGACGCAAGTGTGGGTTTAGAAGCTCCCCAGCAGCTCTCCCAGAGCAGAGAAACACTGTTCTAAGCTCATCTGCAGGCAGTCGCAGCCGGCTGTCTTCTTACTGTTTTAAATATCAGTGCATTTTGCCCCAGCTGGTTTCATCTATGAACATCACAGTGAACTCTAACGCCAGCATGCCTCCTTCTTCCAAGTGTTGCCGGAACAGCCAATGTCAACTTGGCATTTCTCAGGGCTTTGTTTAAAGCACAGGGTGGTTTTTCTTTCATTTTCTTCCTGCGATGTCCTGATGAGTTTGCATTTTGAGAGAGAACTGCCTGCTCTTGGAACTCTGGTGTTTGTGTGTTGTGTTTGAACACGAGTGTGCATATGTGTGGAAGCCAGATGTCAACTTCTGGTGTTGCTCTTCAGAAGCCATTTACCTTGTTTTTTGAGACAGGGTCTCTCACTGAATCTGGATTTCATTGATTCAGCTAAACTCTGTCTCCCCAATGCAGGGATTATGGGGGTACACCTAACTTTGATGTGTGTAGGTTTTGAGGATCCAACCCAGGTCTTCATGCTTGTGTGGCAAGCCAGTTGTCAACTGAGCCACCTCCTCAACTCCTTTTGTTTGGTTTTTGAAGGAGCCAAACCTTCTGTTCATTCATTTATTGTGTTTGAAGTGCGTTTGAAGTGCTCTCAATGACATTCTTGGCCTAAGAGTCTTGGCCATAGTCCTTAGCCACCACACACCTGCAAACAACTACGTTACTGGTTGTTTTCCCCTCTTGACCAATTTTACAGAGACCTTCCCTTTCTCCCAGTTTCTTGTTGTCATCAGACTTAATTAGGTTGATCCTGGGTGCTCAGTGTAAGGTGCCTTCACCGACTTGATAGACCTAGGCTCATCACAATCGGATGAAACACACAAAGATGGGCCTGGAGCTTGTCTACAGCATTGACAGTTCACACATTCCACTGCTCAGCCATTGTGGATGAGGGTGGTCTTCAGCACCTCGTGTACAGTAGTGCTGATGTTCATTACACCTCCAGCAGCAATGCCTCGCTCAACCACAGCAGCAGATTCCAGGTGAGGCTGAATCTTGGATTGCACTGGAGATTCCACCTCTGGGAAAGCCAGAGTCTCATGTATCCAAGGCTGTCCTTGAACTCCCAATCCTCTGACTCTACCTTATGAGTGTTGGGATTACAGTCCTGTGCCACCAAGTCTAGTATTTATTGCCACTGTATAATTTTGTGGGAAAATCATTTTAGAGTCTCTGCCTTAAGTATCATTTCGTCCTGACTTACAAGAGAACCCGTGTTACAACAGAGAACATGCTATTCCTGAAAGGCGAGGTGTGAATCTTTCTTAGATTGGCATCTTTAAATCCACATATTAGATAGTGACAAATTATAGCTGTGTATATTAATGAGGCACAACGCGCTGCTATGACTTGAATCTGATGTGGAAGGACCAAGTCAAGCCATCCAACTCATCATCGCCTCAAACATTTGAGCCCTTCCCTGATGAGAGCACTTGAGATGTCCCCTTCCTGTGTGTGACACTAACTGCAGCCTCCTCTCTGCTCCTCTCCCCTCCTTATCCCTTTACGACCCTTTGCTGTCATGGTTTCTGCTGAGAAGAACTTTTGACTTACTGATCTGCCTTCCTTAGTTTTGGCGTCACGCCTCTCATCCCAGTGCTGGGGAGGCTGAAGCAGGAAGATGATGAGCTTGGGGCCAGGCTGGGCTGCATAAGACCTTGTCAACAACAAACAACAACAACAACAAACAACAGGCAATAGGCCAGGCACATGGTGGCCTACCTTTAATCCCAGTGCTCTGGAGGCAGAGGCAGGAGGATCTCTGTGAGTTCCAAGACAGCCTGGTCCACACAGTGTACTCCAGGACAGCCAGGGCTACATAGAGAGATCCTGTCTCAAAAAAGAAACAACAAAAACAGCAATAAACAAACAAACAAATGAATGAATTAATTAATTAACATAAATTCACTCCATCTTGCTTGCCATCTGTCACCTTCCTTGGCTTTGTCCCAGCTACATTTGGTTTGTGCTTGTAACTCAATGCCTGCAGTGGTGAATCTGCTCTATCTGACCCCAGGCAGCTGGCTTCACTGTGCTCCTCATAGACTCTTCTGGATGGTTCTAATACTTACTTTAAAGATGTTACTAGTTCCTCTCATTTAAAATTTTGTGCCCCCTCCGCCCCATTGTGATGATGGGGATGAGCACACTCTCATGTAAGTAAGTGTTCTATTGCCTAGCTGCACCCAACCTGCCTCTCAAACAAATGGGAAATAAGGACATTGTCATTTACATTTCTAATCTTGGGAATATTCCCATGGCAGAAATAATATGTGCATATTATATTAAACATCAGACATTCTATCTGGAGAGATGGCTCAGCCACCAAATTTGAAAAGCTAAGTTTAATCTCTGGGGCCCACGTGGTAGGAAAGACCTATGCATATTGTGTTATCCTCTGACCTATGCATAAATGTGAGAGTATGCATGCACACACACACACACACACACACAGGCACACACAGAGAGACAGACAGACAGATCACATACACACAGTACATACATAAATACTTTTTTGAGGCAGGGTGTAACTATGTATTCCTGGCTGGCTTGGAACTCATTGTGTTGACCAGGCTAGTCTCAAACTCTTAGATTAGATGCTGGGATTAAAGATGTGTGCCACCTTGCCCAGGCAGAGTAATGTTTTCAAGCCACTAAACAATCTGTTATATAAATAAGATGAAAAGTTAATGTCCCTTACATTTCAACCTCCAAAAGGTACTACACGTACCTCCTATATGCACTGTTCTCATTTTTTCCTGTGTTTATTTGAATCTGTTCTTCTGTGGTGTCTGTGTTCATGTGCCTGTGTTGCTATAAATGCTTGGGAGTGGATTGTATGCCCTGTCCTTGCTCTAACTGACTGGGTAACAGACTAGGTTATTCTCATCTTCCCAGGCTACTGTGTGTGTTGGGGGGGGGACACCCTCATTCTTCTTATAGAATTTAATTGGGGCTTGCTTACAGTTTTAGCAGCTTAGTTCATTATCATCATGGTGAGGAGCATGGCAACACACAGGCAGACATGGTGCTGGAAGTAGCTGAGAGTTCTATGTCATGAGCTACAGACATCAGGAAGAGAGAGAGATGATGGACCTGGTTTGAGCTTTGTGAAACCTCTAAGCCTACCCCCAGTGACACACTTTCTCCAACAAAGGCCACACCCCCTAGTCCTTCTCAAATAGTGCCACTCTCTGCTGATTAAACATTCAACTATATGAGGCTATGGGGCCATTCTCATTAAGCCACCACAGGTACTAGAAGCAGACACATTGTTGATTATTCATTTATTTATTTTTGCTGTTTCTGTGACAGGGTCTTACTCTGTAGCCCAGGCTAGTCCCTAATTCTCTGCAGTTTTTCTGCCCCACCATCTGAGTGCTTGGATTAAAGATGTGCACCACTGCCAACACTTGGGAGGCAGAGACAGGCAGATCTCTGAGAGTTTGAGGCCAGCCTGGTCTACAGAGTGAGTTCCAGGACAGCTAGAATTGTTACACAGAGAAACCATGACATAAAAAACCAAAGTTGGGGCAGGGTGTGGTGTGTGTGTGTGTGTGTGTAGATGTGCACCACCAATCTGTCTAGAATGCAATGTCCCATTTTTCAGTTGAATTTTTAAAATTTTAATGAGATTGACCTATTGCAAGGATTGAGGGGCTGTTTGTATTGTCTATTCATGTCTTTTATTACTTTTTAATTTTCACTTTTATTTTCAATTGTTGGCAACTCTTTATGTGAACTGAAATATATATATGTATATATACACATATATATACATATATATATTACGCTATTTAACTTTGACTCAAGTACTTTCTGAGTTCATATATGCTGTGTTTGTAGGATCCTCCAAATCTATAATTTTAATAAACAAAAAATCTATTTTTTTGCAAAAAAATTGATTTTGGTGTTAAACTAATGATCCTATTTAAAACTTCAAGGTTAGAAGAACTTTTTAAAAACTAATTATTTCATCATTTGATTTTTGTGGTTTGGTTTATGTGCTTAGAGCAATTGGTGCGTCTGGAAGCTGTTGCTGTGCAGAGCCTGAGTTAAAAGTCAAGCTCTGTTTTCCTTCCAAATGTAGAGTAATTTTAAATTTTATTTCTTTAATTGTGGTGCTGAGGATCAAACCTAGGAGCTTAGCACCCCACCGCTCAGCTACATTCCAGCCCTGGCTAGTTGATCCTTTCATAATAAAGAATTGTTTCTTTTGAAGCTAGAGGTGAAGAAAGGGCTGTGAGTCCAACCCTGGCACTACTCTGGCCAAGCTGACCTTTCACCTCTTAGCATACACAAGCCTAATCCTTAGCAACACACAGGTTCCAAGACTATTAGGAACTCTTTGTCCAATAGCTCTCTCCATGATATATAATTAATTAATTAATTAATATATATATATATATATATATATATATATATATATGTGATTAAAAATATACAAACCAAAGACAAACACCTGCAGGCTTCCAGGTCGATGCTACCACAGGCAAAGGGGTACTCTACCCTGCCACTTAGTGGGCCCCAAAGGTGAGGCTTCTGCTCCAGTGCAAAGCCCCATTTCTCTCTTTATTCTGAGCTCCCTCTTTTGGAATGGGAATGTCTGCCCCTTGCCTGCCTCATGGTCTTTTGTAACATGCCTAACAAACCTGGTTTTGCAGGTTCACAGCTAGAGAAGGGATTTCTTTCTCCCTGGGTCTACCCACACCTGACGGATGTGATAGTGTGCTGCCTTAGGTCTTGGAGTGGTTCTGGGAAAGTTAAGACTTTGGACCAGTTGGGATGGGGTAAGTGTGTTTAGCACATGAGAAGAAAGTGGGGGGACACAGAGGGTATAGCGTTATGGACTGATATCCCTCCAAATTTGTGACTAAAACCATACAGTCCAAAGTGTGACTGCATTTGGAGACAGGGCCTACAATGGGAGATGATATTGAAATGATGCCATCAGATGGACTCTAATTGGAACAGTGTCTTTGTAAGAAAATCAGTACGTACGGAGAGAGCCCAGGGGCACACACTTAGAAAGGACACAGGGAGATGTGGGCATCTGCAAGCCAGGCAGAGGTCTCCTGAGAAACCAGTTCTGGCCACACCCTGATCTCGGATGTCCAGCCTCTAGAGCTGTGAGTGTATTGCCTACTTCTGCAAAGCTGTAACCAAAATGCCCCCCAAGAAAGGAGGAAATTATTTGTTTTTAGCTCAGATTCTAGTCCGAGGTCACTTGGCCCCAGGTGCTTGGGCAGAACATCATGACATTTGGCAGAAGACAGCCATTCACTTCATGGGAGCTGGAACACGCTGAGAAAGAGGAAGGAGACGGGCCTGGGGACCTAAGCACACACCTTGGCCTTCAGGACGCAGTGTGTGTGCACTCATATCTTCTACTCTGTTGGTGATTCACCAGCCTGTGCCAACACTACCGGACAAACAAGTTCTCTCGGGTTAATCTTCACAGACTTAGCACTCTGCATTTCTACACCAAGGTTTTTTTTCACCTTTGTTGAAATGTAGCCAACGAATGAAAATTGTATCTCCCTAGGGTGTATAACGTGGTGTTTTGATATATGTACCCATCCTGGAGGGATTACCACAATCAGACTCAATGTGGCATCACCTCACATAGGTGGCTTGTGTGGGGGGATGCTCAGGACCATAGCAGATTTCAAGTATAATCAGTCGAGTCAGCTAGGTCACCATTAGACCTCGAGGACTTCCGTTTTCTTTATGAGACAAGGACAGGCTATGCAGTGCGGTTTGGCCTGGAACTTGCTGTACAAGCAAAGCCAGGCTGGTCTCAAACTCACGACCTATCTGCTTAGCCTCATGAATACTGGGATTATAGCCATGCACCTCTGTGCCCAACTTTAGCATCTAAACTGCATTCTGTGCCCTTTGACCTATAGCTCTCTACTCCCCCCCCCATCTATTTGTGTGGTGTGTGTGTGTGTGTGTGTGTGTGTATGCGCATGCACACACATAGATGTGTATACATAGCGTGCATTACCATACATAGCTCTTTACATTGGTTCTGGAGATCTGAACCCATGTCCTTGGGCTTGAGTGACAGGTACTTTACTGACTGAGATATCTCCTCAGCCCAGAATCAGATATGAGATTTCCATTCTTTGAAGTTTATTGGGGGCTTAGTGTGGTGGTGCATACCTGTGATCTTAATGCCAAGAAGGTAGAGGCAGGAGGATCAAGAGATAAAGCTATACAATGAGTTCCAGACCATCATGAGCTACTTTGTGTGTATGTGAGACCATGTCTCAACAAACAAACGAACAATAAATAAAACATTTAACAATCTATTGAGATTCCTCACTTTCCACATGAGGATTGTGGAAAAATCCACATTGGGATTCCACATGAGGGTGGCTGAAAGAGGGGCATGCGAGGGCACTGCGGGTGGAACCCAGGGTTTTATGCATGACAGGAAAATGCTTAACTACCTTTTCTAGTTTTTTTTTTATTTGTTTGTTTGTTTTGTTTTATTTTTGTTTGTTTGTTTTTGAGACAGGGTCTTACTGTGTAGCCCCCACTGACCTCCAACTTCGATCCTCCTGCTTCTGTTTCTGGAATGCTGGGGTTGCAAGCATGTTGTGCCACACTGTTGGGAGCTGTGCAGCCTAGTTTCGGATAAACATATGAGGGCTTGTTCAATGGGTGTCTAGACGAAGCAAAGCCCCCGGGGACAGTCTCACTCGGCAAGGACCAGTGGACTTCCGGACAGTGCAGAATACTGCTGGGACCCACAGCCTGCATGCTCTCTCTTCTCTCTCATAGCATCCACGTCTCTCTTGGTGGTTCTTAGTGTCACTTTGTCAATCACACATGGGACAGATGTGGTCATTCCTGGAAACCCCATTTTTTTCTTAAATACTTTCCCCTAAAATTCTTTGGGAGCTGATTTCAGGTTTCTTGCCTGGGGGATGCCAGCTGTCACTTCAGACCCCAGGAACTGTCCTGACTCAGGGCTGACAGAATCAGAGGCAGACCACCCCTATTTATGTAAACAGGCTTTAAGTTTTTGTTTTGTTTTGTTTTGTTTTGGTTTGGTTTTTCAAGACAGGGTTTCTCTGTGTAGCTTTGTGCCTTTCCTGGAACTCATTCTGTAGACCAGGCTGGCCTCGAACTCACAGAGATCCGCCTGCCTCTGCCTCCTCAGTGCTGGGATTGAAGGCATGCACCACCACCGACCGGCTGCTTTAAGTTTTGAACAATATTGTTGTTCTTGAAAAGGTGTGCCTGTTTATCACCTTTTAGTTTTGTAAAGACAAGATGTACCTGGCTTGATATTTGGCCAAGCTAGCAAAATGATAAGTGTTGTTTAAAAAATGTTTTGATGTAAAAGTTGGGGGGGAAACGTATTTGACATATTTGGTTTTGCCAGAGGTTAATGTTGGAGGATGGGAAAAATTTGTTTGTTAGTATGGAAAAATATGCTTGTTTTTAATGTGTAAATAAAGACAGCTGGAGCTATTTGGGGCCGGCCACTTGTGTGAAACTCCTCTGGTGGTCGGACAGTTCATTTCTTTGGACCAACGCCCCTTCCCCATCTCAGGACCTGAACCCAGGCTGTGGTGGGACCACAGCACCACACCTAAAAGATAAATACATAACTGGGCTGGGGAGATGGCTCAATGGTACTTACTAGTACCTGAGGACGTGAGTTCTGATCCCCAATATCCATGTAAAAGCCAGGCATGTTTAAAAGTGTGTTGTTGTGAAATATTGCTTTAACTACATAAAGATGTGTTACATTTGTTTATGTTGTGAAATATTACTTGAACTGTGTAAAACTGTGTTACAGTTGTTTATGCTTCACTTGTTTAATGATGAAAAGATGTGCTGCCTTGACTGCCTAAGACTCCTGATTGGTCTAATCAAAAGCTGAACAGCCAATAGTAGGCAGTAGAGGGATAGGCGGGGCTGGCGGGCAGAGAGAAGAACCAGGTGAACGATGGAGAGGTCTGGAGCCAGCCAGGCAGCCACCAGCCAGCCAGACATGGGGTAAGATATGCAGAAGGAAAGAAAGGTAAAAAGTCCGAGGCAAAATGTAGATGAAGAGAAACAGGTTAAATTAAGTTATAAGAGCTAGAAGGACAAGCATAAGATTAAGACCGAGCATTCATAACTAATAATAAGTATCCACATCATGATTTGGGAGCTGGTTGGTGGCCCAAAAGAAAGTCTGCTGCAGTGTGTGTCATAACCCCAGAACTGGAGACAGAGATGGGCAGGATCGGGAGGCTCACTAGCCAGTCTGTCTAGGAAGCCACACATTTCAGGTTCAGCAAGAGACCTTGTCTCCAAAAAAGAAGATGGAAAAGTGACCAATGAAAGACATCCCAATGTCAACCTCTGGCCTTTTCATGTACCCACACAGGTGAGTGTAGCTGCGCGCGCATGCGCGCACACACACACACACACACACACACACACACACACACACACACGCACGCACGTGTAACCCTGGAACTTGCATGTGGTAGCTGAGCACTCTTCTACTGAGTTATGCACCAGGCCTTTGGGATTCTTCTTGGAACTGCAGTGGGTTATTCTGGAAACAATGGACATTTTTATGATACTGAGTTATCCAGTCAAATACATGATACATTTTTCTATTTCAGTTAATTTTTTAAATTTAAATTAAATTTATTTATTTATTTTGGGTGCATATGTTCACATATGTAAGTGGGTGCATGCATGTCACCTTGCACATGTGGAAGTTGTTTCTCTCTATGATGTGGGTCTCAGCTTATGTGGCCTTGGTCAATATCTCTACTTGTTCTGTAGTGTTTTACAGTCTCTGTGTCTGTACAGAAGCACTGGATACCTCTCTAGTCTTTGTGTCTATACAGAAGCACTGGATCTCCCTAGTCTCTGTGTCTGTACAGAAGCACTGGATCTCTAGTCTCTGTGTCCGTACAGAAGCACTGGATCTCTAGTCTCTGTGTCTGTACAGAAGCACTGGATACCTCTAGTCTCTGTGTCTGTACAGAAGCACTGGATACCTCTATTCTCTGTGTCTGTACAGAAACACTGGATCTCTAGTCTCTGTGTCTGTACAGAAGCACTGGATCTCTCTAGTCTCTGTGTCTATACAGAAGCACTGGATCTCTCTAGTCTCTGTGTCTATACAGAAGCGCTGGATCTCTCTAGTCTCTGTGTCCATACAGAAGCACTGGATAACTCTAGTCTCTGTGTCTGTACAGAAGCACTGGATACCTCTAGTCTCTGTGTCTGTATAGAAGCACTGGATACCTCTAGTCTCTGTGTCTGTACAGAAACACTGGATCTCTAGTCTCTGTGTCTGTACAGAAGCACTGGATCTCTCTAGTCTCTGTGTCTATACAGAAGCACTGGATCTCTCTAGTCTCTGTGTCTATACAGAAGCACTGGATCTCTCTAGTCTCTGTGTCTATACAGAAGCACTGGATCTCTCTAGTCTCTGTGTCTGTACAGAAGCACTGGATACCTCTTTAGTCTCTGTGTCTGTACAGAAGCACTGGATCTCTCTAGTCTCTGTGTCTATACAGAAGCACTGTATCTCCCTAGTCTCTGTGTCTGTAAAAAGCACTGGATCTCTAGTCTCTGTGTCTATAGATGCACTGGATCTCAAGTCTCTGTGTCTGTATAGATGCACTGGATCTCTAGTCTCTGTGTCTGTACAGAAGCACTGGATCTCTTTAGTCTCTGTGTCTGTATAGATGCACTGGATCTCTTAGTCTCTGTCTGAACACAAGCACTGGATCTCTAGTCTCTGTGTCTGTATAGATGCACTGGATCTCTAGTCTCTGTGTCTGTACAGAAGCACTGGATCTCTAGTCTCTGTGTCTGTACAGAAGCACTGGATACCTCTAGTCTCTGTGTCTGTACAGAAGCACTGGATACCTCTTTAGTCTCTGTGTCTGTACAGAAGCACTGGATCTCTCTAGTCTCTGTGTCTATACAGAAGCACTGGATCTCTCTAGTCTCTGTGTCTATACAGAAGCACTGGATCTCTCTAGTCTCTGTGTCTGTACAGAAGCACTGGATACCTCTCTAGTCTCTGTGTCTGTACAGAAGCACTGGATACCTCTCTAGTCTCTGTGTCTGTACAGAAGCACTGGATACCTCTCTAGTCTCTGTGTCTATACAGAAGCACTGGATCTCTCTAGTCTCTGTGTCTATACAGAAGCACTGGATCTCTCTAGTCTCTGTGTCTATACAGAAGCACTGGATCTCTCTAGTCTCTGTGTCTGTATAGATGCACTGGATCTCTAGTCTCTGTGTCTGTACAGAAGCACTGGATACCTCTAGTCTCTGTGTCTGTACAGAAACACGGGATCTCTAGTCTCTGTGTCTGTAAAAAGCACTGGATCTCTAGTCTCTGTGTCTATAGATGCACTGGATCTCAAGTCTCTGTGTCTGTATAGATGCACTGGATCTCTAGTCTCTGTGTCTGTACAGAAGCAATGGATACCTCTTTAGTCTCTGTGTCTGTACAGAAGCACTGGATCTCTCTAGTCTCTGTGTCTATACAGAAGCGCTGGATCTCTCTAGTCTCTGTGTCCATACAGAAGCACTGGATACCTCTAGTCTCTGTGTCTGTACAGAAGCACTGGATACCTCTAGTCTCTGTGTCTGTACAGAAGCACTGGATCTCTTTAGTCTCTGTGTCTATATAGAAGCACTGGATACCTCTAGTCTCTGTGTCTGTACAGAAACACTGGATCTCTAGTCTCTGTGTCTGTACAGAAGCACTGGATCTCTCTAGTCTCTGTGTCTATACAGAAGCACTGTATCTCCCTAGTCTCTGTGTCTGTAAAAAGCACTGGATCTCTAGTCTCTGTGTCTATAGATGCACTAGATCTCAAGTCTCTGTGTCTGTATAGATGCACTGGATCTCTAGTCTCTGTGTCTGTACAGAAGCACTGGATACCTCTCTAGTCTCTGTGTCTATACAGAAGCACTGGATCTTCCTAGTCTCTGTGTTTGTACAGAAGCACTGGATCTCTAGTCTCTGTGTCCGTACAGAAGCACTGGATCTCTAGTCTCTGTGTCTGTACAGAAGCACTGGATACCTCTAGTCTCTGTGTCTGTACAGAAGCACTGGATACCTCTATTCTCTGTGTCTGTACAGAAGCACTGGATCTCTCTAGTCTCTGTGTCTGTACAGAAGCACTGGATCTCTCTAGTCTCTGTGTCTATACAGAAGCACTGGATCTCTCTAGTCTCTGTGTCTATACAGAAGCGCTGGATCTCTCTAGTCTCTGTGTCCATACAGAAGCACTGGATAACTCTAGTCTCTGTGTCCGTACAGAAGCACTGGATACCTCTAGTCTCTGTGTCTGTATAGAAGCACTGGATACCTCTAGTCTCTGTGTCTGTACAGAAACACTGGATCTCTAGTCTCTGTGTCTGTACAGAAGCACTGGATCTCTCTAGTCTCTGTGTCTATACAGAAGCACTGGATCTCTCTAGTCTCTGTGTCTATACAGAAGCACTGGATCTCTCTAGTCTCTGTGTCTATACAGAAGCACTGGATCTCTCTAGTCTCTGTGTCTGTACAGAAGCACTGGATACCTCTCTAGTCTCTGTGTCTATAGATGCACTGGATCTCAAGTCTCTGTGTCTGTATAGATGCACTGGATCTCTAGTCTCTGTGTCTGTACAGAAGCACTGGATACCTCTTTAGTCTCTGTGTCTGTACAGAAGCACTGGATCTCTCTAGTCTCTGTGTCTATACAGAAGCACTGTATCTCCCTAGTCTCTGTGTCTGTAAAAAGCACTGGATCTCTAGTCTCTGTGTCTATAGATGCACTGGATCTCAAGTCTCTGTGTCTGTTTAGATGCACTGGATCTCAAGTCTCTGTGTCTGTATAGATGCACTGGATCTCTAGTCTCTGTGTCTGTACAGAAGCAATGGATACCTCTTTAGTCTCTGTGTCTGTACAGAAGCACTGGATCTCTCTAGTCTCTGTGTCTATACAGAAGCGCTGGATCTCTCTAGTCTCTGTGTCCATACAGAAGCACTGGATACCTCTAGTCTCTGTGTCTGTACAGAAGCACTGGATACCTCTAGTCTCTGTGTCTGTACAGAAGCACTGGATACCTCTAGTCTCTGTGTCTGTATAGAAGCACTGGATACCTCTAGTCTCTGTGTCTGTACAGAAACACTGGATCTCTAGTCTCTGTGTCTGTACAGAAGCACTGGATCTCTCTAGTCTCTGTGTCTATAAAGAAGCACTGGATCTCTCTAGTCTCTGTGTCTATACAGAAGCACTGGATACCTCTAGTCTCTGTGTCTGTACAGAAGCACTGGATACCTCTAGTCTCTGTGTCTGTATAGAAGCACTGGATACCTGTAGTCTCTGTGTCTGTACAGAAGCACTGTATCTCCCTAGTCTCTGTGTCTGTAAAAAGCACTGGATCTCTAGTCTCTGTGTCTATATATGCACTGGATCTCTAGTCTCTGTGTCTGTACAGAAGCACCGGATCTCTTTAGTCTCTGTGTCTGTATAGATGCACTGGATCTCTTAGTCTCTGTCTGAACAGAAGCACTGGATCTCTAGTCTCTGTGTCTGTATAGATGCACTGGATCTCTAGTCTCTGTGTCTGTACAGAAGCACTGGATCTCTTGTCTCTGTGTCTGTACAGAAGCACTGGATACCTCTAGTCTCTGTGTCTGTACAGAAGCAATGGATACCTCTTTAGTCTCTGTGTCTGTACAGAAGCACTGGATCTCTCTAGTCTCTGTGTCTATACAGAAGCACTGGATCTCTCTAGTCTCTGTGTCTATACAGAAGCACTGGATCTCTCTAGTCTCTGTGTCTGTACAGAAGCACTGGATACCTCTCTAGTCTCTGTGTCTGTACAGAAGCACTGGATACCTCTCTAGTCTCTGTGTCTGTACAGAAGCACTGGATACCTCTCTAGTCTCTGTGTCTATAGATGCACTGGATCTCAAGTCTCTGTGTCTGTATAGATGCACTGGATCTCTAGTCTCTGTGTCTGTACAGAAGCACTGGATACCTCTTTAGTCTCTGTGTCTGTACAGAAGCACTGGATCTCTCTAGTCTCTGTGTCTATGCAGAAGCACTGTATCTCGCTAGTCTCTGTGTCTGTAAAAAGCACTGGATCTCTAGTCTCTGTGTCTATAGATGCACTGGATCTCAAGTCTCTGTGTCTGTTTAGATGCACTGGATCTCTAGTCTCTGTTTCTGTATAGATGCACTGGATCTCTAGTCTCTGTGTCTGTACAGAAGCAATGGATACCTCTTTAGTCTCTGTGTCTGTACAGAAGCACTGGATCTCTCTAGTCTCTGTGTCTATACAGAAGCGCTGGATCTCTCTAGTCTCTGTGTCCATACAGAAGCACTGGATACCTCTAGTCTCTGTGTCTGTACAGAAGCACTGGATACCTCTAGTCTCTGTGTCTGCACAGAAGCACTGGATACCTCTAGTCCCTGTGTCTGTATAGAAGCACTGGATACCTCTAGTCTCTGTGTCTGTACAGAAACACTGGATCTCTAGTCTCTGTGTCTGTACAGAAGCACTGGATCTCTCTAGTCTCTGTGTCTATAAAGAAGCACTGGATCTCTCTAGTCTCTGTGTCTATACAGAAGCACTGGATACCTCTAGTCTCTGTGTCTGTACAGAAGCACTGGATACCTCTAGTCTCTGTGTCTGTATAGAAGCACTGGATACCTGTAGTCTCTGTGTCTGTACAGAAGCACTGTATCTCCCTAGTCTCTGTGTCTGTAAAAAGCACTGGATCTCTAGTCTCTGTGTCTATATATGCACTGGATCTCTAGTCTCTGTGTCTGTACAGAAGCACTGGATCTCTTTAGTCTCTGTGTCTGTATAGATGCACTGGATCTCTTAGTCTCTGTCTGAACACAAGCACTGGATCTCTAGTCTCTGTGTCTGTATAGATGCACTGGATCTCTAGTCTCTGTGTCTGTACAGAAGCACTGGATCTCTTGTCTCTGTGTCTGTACAGAAGCACTGGATACCTCTAGTCTCTGTGTCTGTACAGAAGCAATGGATACCTCTTTAGTCTCTGTGTCTGTACAGAAGCACTGGATCTCTCTAGTCTCTGTGTCTATACAGAAGCACTGGATCTCTCTAGTCTCTGTGTCTATACAGAAGCACTGGATCTCTCTAGTCTCTGTGTCTGTACAGAAGCACTGGATACCTCTCTAGTCTCTGTGTCTGTACAGAAGCACTGGATACCTCTCTAGTCTCTGTGTCTGTACAGAAGCACTGGATACCTCTCTAGTCTCTGTGTCTATAGATGCACTGGATCTCAAGTCTCTGTGTCTGTATAGATGCACTGGATCTCTAGTCTCTGTGTCTGTACAGAAGCACTGGATACCTCTTTAGTCTCTGTGTCTGTACAGAAGCACTGGATCTCTCTAGTCTCTGTGTCTATGCAGAAGCACTGTATCTCGCTAGTCTCTGTGTCTGTAAAAAGCACTGGATCTCTAGTCTCTGTGTCTATAGATGCACTGGATCTCAAGTCTCTGTGTCTGTTTAGATGCACTGGATCTCTAGTCTCTGTTTCTGTATAGATGCACTGGATCTCTAGTCTCTGTGTCTGTACAGAAGCAATGGATACCTCTTTAGTCTCTGTGTCTGTACAGAAGCACTGGATCTCTCTAGTCTCTGTGTCTATACAGAAGCGCTGGATCTCTCTAGTCTCTGTGTCCATACAGAAGCACTGGATACCTCTAGTCTCTGTGTCTGTACAGAAGCACTGGATACCTCTAGTCTCTGTGTCTGCACAGAAGCACTGGATACCTCTAGTCTCTGTGTCTGTATAGAAGCACTGGATACCTCTAGTCTCTGTGTCTGTACAGAAACACTGGATCTCTAGTCTCTGTGTCTGTACAGAAGCACTGGATCTCTCTAGTCTCTGTGTCTATAAAGAAGCACTTTATCTCTCTAGTCTCTGTGTCTATACAGAAGCACTGGATACCTCTAGTCTCTGTGTCTGTACAGAAGCACTGGATACCTCTAGTCTCTGTGTCTGTATAGAAGCACTGGATACCTCTAGTCTCTGTGTCTGTACAGAAGCACTGTATCTCCCTAGTCTCTGTGTCTGTAAAAAGCACTGGATCTCTAGTCTCTGTGTCTGTACAGAAGCACTGGATACCTCTAGTCTCTGTGTCTGTACAGAAGCACTGGATCTCTAGTCTCTGTGTCTGTACAGAAGCACTGGATCTCTCTAGTCTCTGTGTCTATACAGAAGCACTGGATCTCTCTAGTCTCTGTGTCTATACAGAAGCACTGGATCTCTCTAGTCTCTGTGTCTGTACAGAAGCACTTGATCTCTCTAGTCTCTGTGTCTGTACAGAAGCACTGGATACCTCTCTAGTCTCTGTGTCTGTACAGAAGCACTGGATACCTCTCTAGTCTCTGTGTCTATACAGAAGCACTGGATCTCTCTAGTCTCTGTGTCTATACAGAAGCACTGGATCTCTCTAGTCTCTGTGTCTATACAGAAGCACTGGATCTCTCTAGTCTCTGTGTCTGTATAGATGCACTGGATCTCTGGTCTCTGTGTCTGTACAGAAGCACTGGATACCTCTAGTCTCTGTGTCTGTACAGAAACACTGGATCTCTAGTCTCTGTGTCTGTAAAAAGCACTGGATCTCTAGTCTCTGTGTCTATAGATGCACTGGATCTCAAGTCTCTGTGTCTGTATAGATGCACTGGATCTCTAGTCTCTGTGTCTGTACAGAAGCAATGGATACCTCTTTAGTCTCTGTGTCTGTACAGAAGCACTGGATCTCTCTAGTCTCTGTGTCTATACAGAAGCGCTGGATCTCTCTAGTCTCTGTGTCCATACAGAAGCACTGGATACCTCTAGTCTCTGTGTCTGTACAGAAGCACTGGATACCTCTAGTCTCTGTGTCTGTACAGAAGCACTGGATACCTCTAGTCTCTGTGTCTGTATAGAAGCACTGGATACCTCTAGTCTCTGTGTCTGTACAGAAACACTGGATCTCTAGTCTCTGTGTCTGTACAGAAGCACTGGATCTCTCTAGTCTCTGTGTCTATACAGAAGTACTGGATCTCTCTAGTCTCTGTGTCTATACAGAAGCACTGGATCTCTCTAGTCTCTGTGTCTGTACAGAAGCACTGGATACCTCTTTAGTCTCTGTGTCTGTACAGAAGCACTGGATCTCTCTAGTCTCTGTGTGTATACAGAAGTACTGGATCTCTCTAGTCTCTGTGTCTATACAGAAGCACTGGATCTCTCTAGTCTCTGTGTCTGTATAGATGCACTGGATCTCTAGTCTCTGTGTCTGTACAGAAGCAATGGATACCTCTTTAGTCTCTGTGTCTGTACAGAAGCACTGGATCTCTCTAGTCTCTGTGTCTATACAGAAGCGCTGGATCTCTCTAGTCTCTGTGTCCATACAGAAGCACTGGATACCTCTAGTCTCTGTGTCTGTACAGAAGCACTGGATACCTCTAGTCTCTGTGTCTGTACAGAAGCACTGGATACCTCCAGTCTCTGTGTCTATATAGAAGCACTGGATACCTCTAGTCTCTGTGTCTGTACAGAAACACTGGATCTCTAGTCTCTGTGTCTGTACAGAAGCACTGGATCTCTCTAGTCTCTGTGTCTATACAGAAGCACTGTATCTCCCTAGTCTCTGTGTCTGTAAAAAGCACTGGATCTCTAGTCTCTGTGTCTATAGATGCACTAGATCTCAAGTCTCTGTGTCTGTATAGATGCACTGGATCTCTAGTCTCTGTGTCTGTACAGAAGCACTGGATACCTCTCTAGTCTCTGTGTCTATACAGAAGCACTGGATCTTCCTAGTCTCTGTGTTTGTACAGAAGCACTGGATCCTCTAGTCTCTGTGTCCGTACAGAAGCACTGGATCTCTAGTCTCTGTGTCTGTACAGAAGCACTGGATACCTCTAGTCTCTGTGTCTGTACAGAAGCACTGGATACCTCTATTCTCTGTGTCTGTACAGAAGCACTGGATCTCTCTAGTCTCTGTGTCTGTACAGAAGCACTGGATCTCTCTAGTCTCTGTGTCTATACAGAAGCACTGGATCTCTCTAGTCTCTGTGTCTATACAGAAGCGCTGGATCTCTCTAGTCTTCTGTGTCCATACAGAAGCACTGGATAACTCTAGTCTCTGTGTCCGTACAGAAGCACTGGATACCTCTAGTCTCTGTGTCTGTATAGAAGCACTGGATTACCTCTAGTCTCTGTGTCTGTACAGAAAACACTGGATCTCTAGTCTCTGTGTCTGTACAGAAGCACTGGATCTCTCTAGTCTCTGTGTCTATACAGAAGCACTGGATCTCTCTAGTCGCTGTGTCTACTACAGAAGCAGCTGGAATCTCTCTAGTCTCTGTGTCTATACAGAAGCACTTGGATCTCTCTAGTCTCTGTGTCTTACAGAAGCACTGGA